>NC_036852.1:5494547-5581117 GCF_002910315.2 Salvelinus sp. IW2-2015
CTGAACCCCTACACACTCTCTCCCTGTACACCCTGAGGAAGGAGTTCGATAAAATCATTCAGGAACTGTATCTTGCTGCATAATGATTCACCTCCTCTCTTCTCACCACCTCCTCATCCCTCTATACTCTCAAATGTGCGTTTCCTTTCCTTGTCTCTTTTTTCATTTTTCTTCGCAATGATCCAAATGAATGATTGAATGATTTGTTCCTCGAATTCGGAGGCGATGATGGGAAGGGAATGAGAGGAAGTCGTTCACTTAAACTACTGGCAGCCTGACACTTAGCCATCATTCAACCACACATAGCAGGCAATCAAGATATCTCTCCCCCTCTCTCTCCCTCTCTGAATTAAGTTATTTCATTTAACGCAACGTTAAATGCAAAAAATATCTCAGCAGCTCATCAGGACATGGGATTAGACGCATAACTGTTTAACCATCATCATAATCCAAGGGATTAAAGCATCATAGTTACGCTCATCTCCATAATTAAAACGAATTCCATAATCTACATAAATCTGTGTACAAAAAAAAAGGTCACCCACATGTAAACAAAGGATTTCAGAATGTACAACAAAACACCTGTCTGATAAGCAATACAACATTCCTATGTGTGTGTGTGTGTGTTGAGGAAGGACTTTTGCTTTGCAGTTCCTTAATTCAGGCTGCACGGTCATATGACCCCCGTCCATGACCCCTGACCTCTAAACTAGCACTGTCAAATAACAACACAGCAACGACCTCTGTCATGAGTCAATCAATAGTCTTCATGAACTCCCTCATCAGCTATCATGCAATTCAATCAACACAGTGATGAATTAATGGGATAAATCAATGACTTGTTTTTGCTGTTAAAACAACAATGCTTCCATTGGTCGTTATGACAACACATGACAGTTAGGATGCCAATAAAGGGTCACAATGAGGACAGAGACAAGTAGATGGTCACTCAGCCACAGTGTTCCTATGTAGGTCTATTGACATTGACTGGTGCTGCCTGGCCTGTTCTGAGAAGAGGTTGGAACAGGACAGGTCAGAGGTCAGGATAATGGAGTGGAACCTAGGTGGTTCAGCTTTCCAATTGGATCAGTGTCAGGGCATGGCTGTTCCACTGCTGCCATGTAAATCAAATGGGCAACATGCTGCTTTATCTCCACCACTGACAAACGCCATGTACGCACGCACACACACACACCTTTCAGTGTGCGTGAGAAAGAAAACATGTCCATGTGTTATCAAAGCCTGCGATTTCTCTGGAAGGCAGATGTTTACACTAGGAGACAGAATCTACACTAAACATGAGAAATATGGAGAGACATAGAAAGAGAGAGCGAGATCGGAAGAAAGAGCGAGAAATATGAAAAGAGAGAGACACAGACGCCAGATTGTTGTCGACAAGGCTCAAGATGTTGTCTGTTTATTTTTCCCTCTAGGATCATTCAAACCAGTGTGCACCACCAACAGGCCAAGGAAACCCTCACGGCATGAAGGCTGTGAGGGTTGACAGATTGACTGCCTCTCTAGAACAATAACACACAGACAGCCATACAGTGATATCCTGTCTGTTAGGCGACAGAGCAGGTAGTATTATCTTCAATGTGTTTACCCTGTGACTCAATGACAACTGAATGCTTTCTTTCCACAACACACCAGTGAGACCTAAATACTTAGTTCCCCGAGGTAATAGCCTAGGCTTTAGCTCAGTGGGCTAATCCACAGCATTGAGGTGCCCCGACCTGGCCTGAAACCCAGTCAGTCACACACACCTACACATCTATTTAGACTGGCGGTGGCATTTCCCTGGGGTGCACTTTATAATACATGATGCTATGTTGCCTACCCAAAGCGTCTACACCACATTTGTATTGTAATGTAACGGACATTGACCCCGTGATAGAAGCACCATTGACTGGAATGGAATCTTTGCACACATTGCGCTTTGTGGACGTCATGGACATAGCTTTGCAAGGCAGAAATGAAATGATGTCATTGATGCTATAGTGCCGTCGGACCTAATTGATTAGATGTAAACAACAATTCCGTAGGATCAAATAATGCAACGGCAACTGTCATTTGACATTAGCGCCCGAACCCTAGCGAACCAATGGTCATCGTAGCTAGGCCTGTGGAAAATGGTTCTGCCTGGGATGCCCGAGGCATGGAATGTCCAGTCGAATGGTTCCTATAAAGAACAAACAAAGAGGCGAACCGTCGGCGTCAACTCACCATCACAAAGCCTCAGCATCCTACGAAGCACTGCCCCAGCCATTCTGTCCGCATCTTGCCCCAAAACGACTCATCCGAATCGTTCAGCATCCCTCATTTTGAGGCGCGACGGATGTTTCTAGCTACTCCAGGTAATCCAACGTAGCCAGACACAAGACAACTGTAGCCTAATTCAAAAATATACAGTGACTAGTCTACATGATAGAACATACACTATCTATGTATAGCATCATTTTAGAGCTGTATCCTACATCTTCATCCAATCCACATTCGAGGCTTTGCAGAGTGCCGACGAAAATAATATGAGCGTCCAGGGTGTAGAGGAGACGTATCGCATCAGCAGGCTCAATAGGCTCATGCCGGGGCATACCATTCTAGGGAAAAGTGCAGGGCTGGATGGACGAGGATAAGAGCTCTAGGACAAAATATGGAGGACAGTGGTCCCGACCCATGTGAGATGTTCTGCATCGAATTTTTAAAAACTATTCTCAACATCAAATAAACATGAATATTTAACAAAATACATCCAGTGTTCTGAGTTGCCCTTAGTGGCTGTGGTCCYATAGGCTACTTGATAAATATGTCTAGGCTGGCTATTGGCCTATAATATAGCCCACATGTGAGGTAAAATGTGGGCCTAATCATCCATAAATCTGCTGATAGCATTGGTGGCTATGTGACATGTACTGTAAAAAGAAAATGGCTTCAACTAGTTACAAGTAAATGAGTTCTCAATTGAAACTTTTTTTTGCATTTGTTGAAACCAAATATATGACTCAACGCCAACTGTTATATTTGATTATATTTGATTATTAACAAACCTATATTTCAAGTTGCAACCTACTGTTTTTATTTTAACACTCAACTGACTTTTCCCCGTTGGTTAAACCTAATAAATAACACAAATACAAACTAATATTTAACGTAAATCTAACCCATCTTTTAATCTTTGTATGGACCACAGAGTTTCCAGCACTTGTTAAATGCTAATGTAGGACATAAAAAACTATGTGGGCACACAAGTTCACATTTCATAAAGACTTTTAATGAAGTAAAAGGATGATGGCCAATACCCTAGACAAATATACAAGGTGTATTAGCAACTAATGATATTATATTATAATGCCCTTCACACACACTCTGTGATACATTTCTCCTTAACACCAATGTGCATTTATTACAGGGCAGATTAATCTATATGTATTAGCTTCATAGTAAAGGTCAACAGAGCAAAGGCCCCAGTTATACACCTCCGAATAACCTGGTATGAATCAGATTTGATTTCAGGGCATAGCCACAGGAAATAGGAGTGCTGCAGCACCCCATGACAAATCTGCGTTAAAAAAAGAATAAAAAAATAGATATTTTTGAAAATATAATTTCTTCACAATAGTAGTGCACTGGGCCTTTACTAGTCCTGTATTAGCAGACAGATATAGCTGTCTATAGCATGAACAAACGTTATTTTTCAGCATCCCCTCCCCCCACCCAAACTACTCCTGCGGCTATGTTTAATGTTTAAGGGGATCTAGGGGACTGGAGGTTACCACATCACAACACCCTCCTGTCAATCCCTTTCTATAACTCCCTGGCACCCTCCTCAGGCTCGGGGTAGGAAGCGCAGGTTGATGGGTTTGGACGGGATGAGCAGTGTTCTAGTCTTGGGCTCTGTGGTCGGGGCCCCATCCTCTGGCTGGATCTCATAATGCTGCATCAGCTGTAGAGGGGGGACAAGAATTCAAGTTCAAGGGTTTAGTGTTAATGAGCCACCTGGTTGTCTGACGTCTCTCTAGCCAGATAATCAGTTTACAACCATAACATTAAGTCTCTATAACGTCCCATGGCAACTGGGATAGTAAAAGCAGAATATGGCCCCACTCATAAAAATGGGGTTTGTCACACCTGTTGTAAGTTCCCACACACTCTTAGATTGCTTCTGGGGATTTACCATTAGCGAATCACCACAGATGATGGACGAAATCCAACAACAATCACCTCCAACAGTCTGTGGTAACATAATTTTGGCACTGATGGCTTTTTATTACTCAACACTTCCTTGGAAATCCCAATGAAATACTTCTCTTACTCACCCTGGAGAGGGCAAAGTACATCTCTAGCTCTGCCACTCTCTTGCCCACACAGGCTCTCACGCCCACCCCGAAGGGTATAGAGCTGTAGGGGTGGTGTTGGTACGACTCTGGATCCCCTCTCAGCCAACGCTCAGGCCTGAAACACTCTGCATCCACAAACTCCCCCTCGTCATGACTGGCAGCATAGTGACACAGATGGAACTGGGTCTGAGAGAGGGGAATAGGAAGTAGTAGACAGACAGGAAGTAGAGCGACTGACAGAATTTCATGGAAATTACATCTCATCCTTTGGGGAAAGAAATAGAGATTTCTTAAGTATTGACAAAGGTGAAAGAGAGAGATGTTGATATGTTTCTCTTCATCGCCTGCCCCTACCTTCTTTGGGAACCAGTAGTTGTCCACAACAACTTCATTGTCTACGGTTAGACGGCCATTCCCTGGAACTACAGGGTACATCCTGCAGAGAGAACAGCTTCAGCAACATGGGGAGCCTCTGTAGGAATGCCTTATATAAACCTTTGTGTGGCTAGGAATGTTCAGTATACCAGACCTGCCAACCCTTTAGAGTACCAGAAGCGCGCGGCAAATTGGAGATTCAACTCGCAAATTTAGGTCAAAGGCATTTTAGAAGCATTGCCTCTATAGCTAATACCGGACACTCATTATTTTTTTCATCGCACAGTCTTCTAAACRCCCCACTCCATTTAGTGATTATACTTTTGTAATGCTTTTTGTGACGTGGATCATAATCACAGTCTATCAGGTTGCGTGATCCTCGTCATGTTACGTGGAAAACACAACTAATGGGACGCATAAGTAAATGTATATCACACTCCAGTTACTGCAACCAGTTACTTTTCGTATTTGCATTTAATTTCTTTCACTAGCAAATGCGAGTGAACTGCTGGCACTTTAGAGCCCACTGAATGTCCATCTTATGTTCTCTAACGTTAGCTTGAAACAATCAGTATTTACCTTCCCACAACACACCGAGTCGAAAAGGGATTTGTCCATGTGTTTACGTACAGCTGACAGTCAGGAAACTCAGCATCACAACAAGGAGGCAGACACGGGGCAGCTACGTCCAATAATGATGTATTCATCTCCATGTCCGTTGACACAAACTTTGTACATGTCTGTGTGTTGCAGCTTGAGAATTGGGATGTCAGTGGATTTATTTTTATTAAAATGTWAAAAAAWAAATAATCAGGCCCTATTCATTACCTGCATACACGGACAGAGAATTGCGTAGTTGGTATGCAAAATGCGTGCATGTTGGCAGGTCTGGTCGCATTGGTAAAGTTTTCATACACCTAAATACCGGAGAGTTGGCAATGGCAGGTTGTGATTCTGACCTAGATGGTGTTATTGAGCATTTCAATCATTCGAAAATCAAGGACCCACAGGATAAATGGCTATGACCATATAGGAAGAGGTGGAGGGGGCCAATATCCTTCTATAAGCCTGTCATCCAGGACCTCTATACCAGGCGGTGTCAAAGGAAGGCCCTAAAAATTGTCAAAAGACTCCAGCCACCCAAGTCATCAACTGTTCTCTCTGCTACCGCACAGCAAACGGTACCGGAGAGTTAAGTCTGGGAGCAAAAGGATCCTGAACAGCTTCTAGCCCCAAGCCATAAGACTGCTAAATAGTTCACCATATAGCTACCTGGACTATCTGCATTGACCCTTTTTGACACATACTTACTCTAACACATACACACACTCACCCACAAATAAGATGTACACACAGGCACACATTTGCCACACACACACACACATCACATWCGCTATTGCTTCCGTCTTATCTATCCTGTTGCCTGGTCACTTTACCCCTACCGATATGTACATCTCTACCTCATACCCCTGCACATTGACTCAGTATTGGTACCCCGTGTACATAGCCAAGTAAATATTACTCATTGTGTATATATATTCCTTGTGTTACAATGTTTTTTATTTATTATTACTAAAACATATATATTGTATTCWGCATTGTTGGGAAGGGCCGTAAGCATTTCACAGTTAGTTTACACCTGTTCTTTACGAAGCATGTGACAATTCAAATTTGAACACACCATTCAGGTTATATAAGGACATTTCTGCCCCCACCCTCCCTCCTTACATAAACTGTCCAAAAAGCATGCCCCATGCCTCCACCTTGACTCTCTGCACTCCGGATAAAATGCCAACATGTTATCTCACTTATCAGTCATCATCAGTATAATTAGGGAAAGGAAAATGCAAGCACACAGGCAGACATACTCTTTGACCAGGCATGCTCAAAACAAGAGGCCAGTTGCAGGTAGCCGTTCTTGGCGTGTGTGTGTGTGTGTGTGTGCATGTGCGTGTGTTCACCTCAGAACCTGCGTGTGTGTACATGTACATGCATCTGTGCCTACGTGCGTGTGTGTGTTCACCTCAGAGTCTCCTTGATGACAGCCTTCAGGTAGGGCATCCTGCTCAGGTCCTCTGATCTGGGCTGCAGTCTTCCCGGACACACAGACATGATCTCACGGTACAGCCTGTCCTGAGACGCAGCGTCGCGAGCCAACTGGTACAATGCCCACGACAAGGTGTTGGATGTCTGAGGCGAAAGGAGAAGGACGATAGAAAGAAAGAGAGGTTTACTTAAAGTGAAGTGATATGATATATACTGAACAAAAATCTGAATGCAACATGTAAAGTGTTGGTCCCATGTTTCATGAGTTGAAATAAAAGATGCCATACTCACAAAAAGCTTATTTCTCTCAAATGTTGTGCACAAATTTGTTTACATCCCTAGTGAGCATTTCTCCTTTGCCAAGATAATTCATCCACCTGACCGGTGTGGCATATCAAGAAGCTGATTAAACAACACGGTCATTACACAGGTGCACCTTGTGCTGGGGACAATAAAAGTCTGTTATAAAATGTGCAGTTTTGTCACACTACAATGCCACAGATGTCTCAAGTTTTGAAGGAGCGTGCAATTGGTATGCTGACTGCAGGAATGTCCACCAGCGCTGTTGCCAGAGAATTGAATGTTCATTACTCTACCATAAGTGGTTTGATGACGTTGTAAACAGAGTGCCCCATGGTGGCGGTGGGGTTATGGTATATGCTGGCATAAGCTACGGACAACGAACACAACTGCATTTTAGCAATGGCAATTTGAATGCACAGAGATAGAGTGATGAGATCCTGAGGCCCATTGTCGTGCTATTCATCCGCTGCCATCACCTCATGTTTCAGCATGATAATGCACTGCCCCATGTTGCAAGGATCTGTACACAATTCCTGGAAGCTGAACATGTCCCAGTTCTTCCATGGCTTGCTTACTCACACCATTCACCCATTGAGCATGTTTGGGCTAATCTAAATCGACGTGTACGACCGTGTTCCAGTTCCCGTCCATATCCAGCAACTTAGCACAGCAATTGAAGAGGAGTCAGATAACATTCCACAGCCTGATCAACTCTATGTGAAAGAGATGTGTCGCGCTGCATGAGGCAAATGGTGGACCACCTCCGAAACACGACCCTACCAAGCTGCACTGCTTCTTGACACACTGCTCGCTTAGCCGCACCAATGTGTCGGAGGAAACACTGTACAACTGGCGACCGTGTCAGAGTACGTGCGCCCAGCCAGACACAGGAGTTGCTAGAGCGCGATGGGACAAGGACATTCTGGCTGGTTAAACCCTCCCCTAACCCGGACGACGCTGGGACAATTATGCATCGCCTCATGGGTCTCCCGGACACAGCCGGCTGCGTCACAGTCCGGGATCGAACCCAGATCTGTAGTGACGCCTCAAGCACTGCAGTGCCTTAGACCTCTGCGCCACTCGGGAGGCCCTACTTTTTCTTTTAAGGTATCTGTTACCAACAGATGCATATCTGTATTCCCAGTCATGTGAAATCAGTCATGTGAAATCCATAGATTCGGGCCTAATTTATTTATTTAATTTATTTAGTTATATGAACTGTAACTCTGTAATATCTTTGAAATTGTTGCATTTTAGATTTTTGTTCAGTATACTTTATCGTCCCTGAGGGGAAATTTGACTTGGACAATTAAAGTGCTGATGTTTCTAAAGAAAATAATGATTCAAAGTTGAGGGAGTGGTGGAGGCTGTATCAGTGATCATAAACATTTATTGATCATAAAATCAGCACAGGAAATGACTTTGGAGATCCCAGACAGCAGGAAGTGATGCTTGACAAAAACAAGACCAGACTGCACCAGGGAATGCAGCCAGGCAGGTCATGTAGTGTTTGTTTGTATGGTTACTGTGTATCTGTCTGTGGTTATGTGAGTGCATTTTGTACCCTCTAAAATAAATACAAAGTTACACCGCAAATACAGTATATATGTCTACAAACTAAAGCAAATGGTTTCAGTATTTATGGCCTGGGGAGAATCGTGTAATCTTAAAGCCAAAATACACCTCCACCCTACAAAAGCTTCCGACTCCATCACTTCCCCCATTCCCTAAGACATGTCCAGTAGGCACAAAACAGAAGAAAACATTTTGAAATGTAGAGGAAATAATATAATTTTGCCAATGAGAAATTCACATGTTCGTTTTCCATTTCAAAAGGTTTGTTTACGGTGTACCCTACTGAACGTGACCCTGCTGTTATGTATGGCACCACCCTCCTCTCTGTATGACCTCCCATGACCCTCTCCTCTCACCGTGTCCACTCCGCCCAGCAACAGCTCTGTGATGCTGATGTACACCTCTCCCAGGGTCAGTTTATCACAGGACAGCAGGTAGGTGAGATACATCCCCTCCACCTGCTTCCCAGCCAGCACCTGGGCATCCATCTGCGCCAACTTATGGTCAATGAGATGCTGAGCTGAGGGTTTATGTAGAAATCATTGAACACACACATTCATGTAGGGGACGCACACAAACACACACAAAATGAGTCTCAATAGTGAACATAGCTCAACAGTTAGTCTCCCTAGGCAGACGGGTTGCCACCCACATTAACAAAGTTCCCACATAGGTCTGCGATTTACGACACTTCTCAACGGTGCTTAGCGGCTGACAGTGGCTGACGTGAAAGTGACATGGGCAAGCTATTGTGCAATAGAAATAATAACTGTGCACTTGCATTGTGGAGGTGGAACCTACCATGTCTACTTTCCACCGACACATTTAAGTCCGCTTGTCGCTCAATAGAAGGAGCCCCTGACATTATTTACAAACATACCTACAGCCACCAGGTCGTCCCAGGCCTGGATAAATCGTTTCCAGAAGGGCAGGACGTTGCGTGTCCAGAGCGGGAGGAAGAGGACGGTCTCAGACAGGGTTAGCATGTCGTTGGCTGCAGCGATGAACTTCAGCGTGTCCTTAGGGATCTCCTCCTGCAGACAACCCAGCCGCGTCTCAAACAGGATGGAAGAGATCCCTGCAGGGACGGAGAGAACACAGTGAACAATGAGGACTACACAGAGCTGGTGGGATTCTCGGTATCCGAGATGCCATCTCCTGCCGTTGTGCCCCTGAGCAAGGCACTTTACCTAAGCTGCTGACTGTGGCAGACTCTGGCTTCCAACCCCACTGTGTGTGTGTGTGTTTCTGAAGGGGTTAAAATCCTAAAAAATACTGAATGAACCAATGATATCACACCTTCAAAGCCAAACTTGTAGAGCTCTGCGGCGAGGTCTGGTACGGTGGTGTGGTCCTGACTGCGGAGGCGGAGCCTCTCAATACGCTGTAGCAGGTCCCCTACCACCTGGTGGATGACAGGCGCGTACGCAGATACCTCCGCTAGCTTCAGCATCTTTGGATTCAGGACACTACGGATACGGTACCACTGTGGGCCTTTACTGTAGGAGAGGAGAGGAGGGGACAGGAGACAGACAGTGAATCTACAGTAGTTATTCAGAATAAAGGGGTGGAGGTATATCTACAGGTAACGGCCAAAATAAAGGAAAAACTTAAGTAAATGAAGGATACAAAGTATATTAAAAGCAGCTGCTTCCACATAGGTGTGGTTCCTGAGTTAAGTAAGCAATGAACATCCCAGATCTCAACCCAATTGAACACTTATGGAAGATTATAGAGCAGCACCTGAGACGGCGGTTTCCACCACCATCAACAAAACACCAAATGATTACATTTCTCATGGAACAATGGTGTCAAATCCCTCCAATAGAGTTCCAGACACTTGTAGAATCTATGCCAAGGTGCATTCAAGCTTTTATGGCGACTAGTGGTGGCCCAATGCCCCGTTAAGACGCTATGTTGGCGTTTCCTTTATTTTGGCAGTTACCTGTAGGTTAGATTGATAATGTTGGAGGTGGAGGTACTACTGAAACAAGTTTACCTGTACGAGTTAGGGTTTCCTCAAACCAGACCAACATTGCTTTTACCCAAGGCAATGATTTATTACCAATAACTGTCATAGTGTATCTTTGAAGCATAGGGTGTAAGCAATGTTCCCTCTAAGCTGCGTACCTCCTCCAGGATGCCGCGCAGAAGAAATGCCATGCAGAGACGCAAGAGATTGAACTTCACTGAGTTCGCCGCATTAGTTTGCACTATATAGAATACTTTTTTCTGTGATCGAATCAAAATTATAAACTGGGTGGTTCGAACCCTGAATGCTGATTGGCTGACAACCGTGGTATATCAGACCGTATATAATTACGTTGGTAACCAGTTTATAATAGCAATAAGGCACCTCAGGGGTTTGTGGTATATGGCCAATATACCATGGCTAAAGGCTGTATCCAGGCACTCTGTGTTGTGCCCAAGAACAGCCCTTAGCCGTGGTATATTGGCCATATACCACAGCCCCTCGTGCCTTATTGCTTAACTATATCAGGTCCTTTTAAATGCAACAAAACAAATCTAACTTTGCAAGATTGAGTCTGATTTAGTTGTAGGGAGAGCCAGTGTGCAGCAGAGTATAATTCTTTTGGTGGGGTTAGCCCATGAGCGGTCTTTCAATCACCCTTTCAATCACTGAGCTGAATGCGCTTTTCAGCTCAGTTCAGAGCACGCATGTGCACATTTGTTGATATTCTTTGCTAGTTAGCGAGTTATTTGCCCGGTTATTGATAATTATAAACTGGCTGGTTCGAGCACTGAATTCTGATTGGCTGACAGGCGTGGTATATCAGACCGTATACCATGAGTATGATAAAACATTTATTTTTACTGCTCTAATTACGTTGGTAACCAGTTTATAATAGCAGTAAGGCACCCCTGAGGTTGTGGTATATGACCAATATACCACGACTAAAGGCTGTATCCAGGCACTCCACGTTGTGTCGTGAAAAATAACATCCCTTAGCCGTGGTATATTGGCCATATACCACAACCCCCGAAGTGCCTTATTGCTTAAATATAGGTCAGCAATGGGGAGTTACTGCTTCCTATAAGAGCACAAAACGTGTAGGCCACATTTCAAGCTCTCTTTGAAAAGCTAATCAGCTTAAAAGCTTACATCTTAATTAAAGGGGCAGTGTTGTATTTTGAGACACGCTTGCATATCCTACATTGTCTAAGTCTCTGTATGGTAATAATAATAATACATTGTATTTTGTAAAGTGGTTTCTTGCATCATACAATACAATGTACTGTCACCGTGGTGTCACAGACCAAATAAAACATTAATATCAAGCGTTTCATAATGTAAAAACGTTATTAAAAATTGAATGCAATATAGGCCTGCATTGAACATCACATATATGTTACTGTAGGCTATATCACAGAAATCAAAAGCTATTTCCATGTGAAAATGTTATGGGATTTGCGCCATTGGTTTTGTTGGTAGGCCTACATTATGCTCAAATAGCCACAATAGCCTATTAGCTACTGTCTAAAACTGTAATGGTACAGCTGCAGTGTTTACTGTAAACATGTGCCGGAAGTTGCACTAAATTCTCACAATATTAAAGTTTCCGCTCACGAGCAAATATTTCCTCAGTGCCCCCAAAAAACGAGGGAACAGTGGGTGTAAGTAAGTATTATCCATTCCCTTTCCTACACCCAATCTAGGAGTTGTCCTTGATGTGGTTCATCGGCCACTCACTCCACATGGAGTCCATAGGCCTGTCCCCTCATATCGCGGTACTCCTTCCAGTGTGGCAGCTCTGTCCGGACCGGGTAGCGGCCCTCCTGACGGATCACCTGGGATATCAGCTCTGGAGACGCCACGTTCACCACATCAAACGGGCCGAACCGCGATCGCCAGATGGGCCCGTACAGTTTCTTGTGTTCAACCTGGGTTGGGGGCAAAGAGAAGATATTTGATTCTGGAAATGTACACAAAGATGTTGGAAATGCACAGTGAGACAGTCCTATATAATTATATTTCATATGAATTAATGATTCACAAAATATACACCGAGTATACAAAACATTAGGAATACCTGCTCTTTCCATGACAGACTGACCAGATAAGTCCAGGTGAAAGCTATGATCCCTTATTGATGTTACCTTATTGATGCCTTATTGATGTTATCTACACAATCAGTGTAGATGAAGGGAAGATGGTAAGTTAAAGACAGATTTTTAAGCCTTGAGACATGGATTGTGTATGTGTGCCATTCAGAGGGTGAATGGGCAAGACAAAAGACTTGAAGTGCCTTTGAACGGGGTATGGTAGTAGGTGCCAGTTGCACCGGTTTGAGCGTGTCAAGAACTGCAACGCTGCTGGGTTTTTCACTCTCAACAGTTTCCTGTGTGTATCAAGAATGGTCCACCACCCAAAGGACATCCAGCCAACTTGACCTAACTGTGGGAATCATTGGAGTCAACGTGGGCCAGCATCCCCGTGGAATGCTTTTGACACCTTGTAGTCCATGCCCTGACAAATTGAGGCTGTTCTGAGGGGAAAAGGGGGTGGACTCAATATTAGGAAGGTGCTCTTAATGTTTTGTACACAGTGTATATTTACTAAAAATAACAGTATATAAACTACTTATTAACCTAATTAGTCAAACCAACCTCTAGTTTAATAAACCATGAATCCAGGTGCATAACTTTGGGGGTCATGACCCCACCAATATCAGAGCCAATTTGACCTCCTAAATAATATGTTATGATAAATGTGATGGATGTGAAATGATTTAACCACCTTAGGTACTGGCTTTCTACACAGTACTACTAAATTCCAAATGTTATGACTGGATCACTCCTGGTAAATTCATAAGTACAAATAAGAATTATAGAAAATGATATTTTCCAAATTGAGAAAGTTTCTATTGCGAAGTGACATCTCGCATGTGAGCCCTATTTCTCAAAATGACTGATAATTTGTGGCATTGTGGGAGGAAAGCACTCACGTTTATACAACTTAATAATCACCCTGAGAATACTTCCAGAACCACCTTAATCTTTTATTTCAATTAAGAAAATCTACAAATAAATTGGCCTACCCTAATCTATATTGATATACATACAGTGACAGTTGAAGTCGGCGGTTTACATACACTTAGGTTGGAGTCATTAAAACTCATTTTTCAACCACTCCACAAATTTCTTGTTAACAAGCTATAGTTTTGGCAAGTCGGTTAGTACTATGAAGTACCAGGAACGAGATTAGAACCTCGGGACCAAACTGAACGATAATTTATAGCGAATGTTATCTGGCTATGGGATACTCCTTTCTCAAGAAAAAGTATTTCTTTGTGAACAGTTCCTAAGATATGTGGTTCGTCATGTAAGTTGAGAGGGGTGTATCTTGAGAGGGGTGTTGAGAGGGGTGCTTTGCTGCAAGAGGGACTGGTGCACTTCACAAAATAGATGGCATCATGAGGGAGGAAAATTGTGGATATATTGAAGCAACATCTCAAGACATCAGTCAGGAAGTGAAAGCTTGGTCGCAAATGGGTCTTCCAAATGGACAATGACCCCAAGCATACTTCCAAAGTGGTGGCAAAATGGCTTAAGTACAACACAGTCAAAGTATTGGAGTGGCCATCACAAAGCCCTGACCTCAATCCTATGGGAAATTTGTGGGCAGAACTGAAAAAGRGTGTGCGAGCAAGGAGGCCTYCAAACCTGACTCAGTTACACCAGCTCTGTCAGGAGGAATGGGCCACAATTCACCCAACTTATTGCGGGAAGCTTGTGGAAGGCTACCCAAAACGTTTGACCCAAGTTAAACAATTTAAAGGCAACGCTACCAAATACTAATTGAGTGTATATAAACTTCTGACCCACTGGGAATGTGATGAAAGGAATAAAAGCTGAAATAAATAATTTTCTCTACTATTATTCTGACATTTCACATTCTGAAAATAAAGTGGTGATCCTAACTGACCTAAGACAGGGAATTTTTACTCGGATTAAATGTCAGGAATTGTGAAAAACTGCGTTTAAATGTATTTGGCTAAGGTGTATGTAAACTTCTAACTTCAACTGTACATGTGACATTGCACAGCAGTAAACTGGTCTATTTCACCATTGTTATTTTCTTCTTCTTGATTTCAATAGGTAAGGGAAACCAGGTACTGGTGTTTATGTACTGTTTTTTGATTGAGTAAAAGGTATTCTTATACCAGATTTTTGTGCAACAATAGTATAAATTCAGGTGAGACTGAAAAAGAGAGCACTGGTTGAGAGAGTGCTGCAGTTATCAATTGTGCTCATGGTCACAGCTCTATTGAAAACGTATCATTCTACACATTTAATGTCCGTTTCATTGTGGACTTTTCCCTGAAATTAGATGTTGGCCTACCTGCATCTAGCTCAGCAAACCATGTCAAAATTGAATTGCAATTATAAACCCAGATTTTAGTCAGTAGCCTATGCCTATTGAAATAAATAAATCTCGCAAATAGGCCATTTATAACGGTTTGTAGTCTTAACATCTGCCACAAAATAACGGCAGACCATGTACCACCTGAATGACCAAAAACATAATTATGTTTGAATTACGTTGGTCACCAGTTTATAGAAATAAGGCACCTCGGGGGTTTGTGGTATATACCACACCTCGGGCATTATTGTTTAATCATAGCAGTCGTCAAATCAAGTTACATCGACATAATTTGAGGGGAAATGATCTGGATAGTTTAATAAGAGCGATTTAACTCTTCTCTTGCAACATTCTTAAACTCACATTAATTATAATTGTGATGGAAAATCGAATTTAGCTTCTTAGTCTACGTCGTTAAAAATGACGTCGATATAATTTATTTCGCTCGATAACGTGCACTCACTACACGTACGCAGCTAGCCATACTTGYATGAAAGAGTAGAAGAAATTAAGCGAGGCACTGTGGGATTAATTTTTACCTGCATCGCATGGCTCTTATCTGCATATCCCTTCACGAACAGCCAATACACCGTCGTGGCCAAACTAGGTCCATGTAGATCGTCTATTGTTTTGCACTTCTCCGGAGTTGTTTCTATCGTTGTCTGCAATTTTTGTCCTAAGTGTCTGCTGACTCCGGACTTGAACCTCCGTCCACCAGACACAAAGTCGTCCAGCGCCACTGACAGTTTCTGGCCGTGGTAAACTGTGAGTCGGAGCGGCCTGGTCACCGCCGCAGGGCTACACATGTTGAGTGGAGCGCATAAAAGTTAATTCTACCATCTGTGGCTTTTTAGTACAGTTTTCCCTGCAGCACATTGGTACTCGCCCATAACTTTCACATTTCAACGTCACATGCACAAGTACAGTGAAATGCCTTTCTTGCGAACTCAAAACCCAACAATGCAGTTGTCAATAACTATGTAATACTAAAAATAACGTTAAATCAAAACACGAGATATAAAAACAAGAACACGATAAAGCAAGCATACTACAATATATACGGGATCAGTTCCAGTACCATATTTAAAAATGTGCAGGGATACTGGATCTATAGAGGTAGATATGAATAGGGGTAAGGTGACTAGCCATCAGGATATATAATAAACAGAGTAGCAGCAGGGTATATGATGATGTGATGTGGGTGTGTTTAGAGTTCGTATAAATGTATGTGCATATGTGTTTGTGAGCAAATGATGGAGTGAGTGTTTGTGTGTAAGGCCCTGTATGTGTGCAGAGACAACTCAACTCAGTCTGTGTAGCCATTTAGTTAGCGGTCTTATGACATGGGAATAGAAGCTGTTCAGGAGCCTGTTGGTGTCAGACTTTATGCACTGGTACTGCTTTCCTTGCGGAAGCAGAGAGAACAAATAGTCTATGGCTTGGGTGGTTGGAGTCTTGAATGATTTTCCGGGCCTTCCTTTCACACCGCCTGATATAGAGTTCCTGGATGGCAGGGAGCATGGCCCGTGTGATGTACTAGGCTGTCCGCACTACCCTCTGTAGCACCATGCAATCTAGGCCGGTGCTATTGGCATACCAAGCAGTGATACAGCTAGTCAAGATGCTCTCAATGTTACAGCTGTAGAACTTTGAGGATTTGAGTGTCCATGACAAACCTTCTCAACCTTCTGAGGGGCAAGAGGCGCTGACGTGCCTTCTTCACGACTGTGCGCGGACCATTTTAAGTTGACACTGAGGAACTTGAAGCTTTTGACCCACTCCACTGCAGTTCCGTCGATGTGGATGGGAGCGTGCTCGTCCCCCCTCCGTGTCCCGTAGTCCGCGATCAGCTTCTTGGTCTTACTGACATTGAGGGAGAAGTTGCTCCGGCCCCTCACTGCCAGGTCTCTGACCTCCTCCTTGTAGGCCGTCTCATTGTCGCCAGTGATCAGGCTTACCCCCGTCGTGTCGCAAACTTGGTGTTAGTCGTGGGTGAACAGGGAGTACAGGAGGGGACTAAGCACATACCTCTGTGTGGCCCCCCGTGTTGAGGGTCAGCAAGGCAGAGGTGATGTTGCCTACCCTCACCACCTGGGGTCAGCCCATCATGAAGTCCAGGATCCAGTTGCAGAGGGAGGTGTTCAGTCTCAGGGTCCTAAGCTTGGTGACGAGCTTAGAGGGACAATGGTGCTGAACGCTGAGCTGTAGTCAATGAACAGCATTCTCACCATAGGTATTGGTCTTATCTAGGTGGCTCAGGGCATTGTGAGACTCACAGACCTTTGTGGCGGATGAATCCGAATTAGTTAGATAAATAAGATGTTTTATTGACATAATATGCTTATGTGAGATACTTGTCATTAGAATGTATCCTTTTGGACTATAGTGTTGGCAGTTGCACTTTTCCCTAAGCTGGGGCTCAGTCACTTGGGGCCCAGAGAGGGGAGAGGTCAGGCTTGTCTTTCACATGTCCCTGGTGCTATGCAGAATATCAGAAAGGGAAGAGGACAGGATGGAACATTGTCTTCTTATGTGAATGTATCTGTTAAACCATGTGAAGGGATGGCGTGATTAAGGAGGAACCAATTACTTGTCTCTACAATGTCTGTGCGCAAGTCACTCCCCTCAGTGAGCTTGTCCAGGAGTGGGGTCAAGAGGGGGTTTACTTGAGATGGGAGTATCTAGAGTTGACAATTGATATATGCCATTGGATGAGTTGGTGTTTTTGTACTATGAAGTATCAGGAACGAGATTAGAACCTCGTCTTAGAGACCAAACTGAACGATAATTTATAGCGAATGCTATCTGGCTATGGGATACTCCTCTCAAGTAAAAGTCTTTCTTTGTGAACTGTTCCTAAGATTTGTGGTTCGTCATGTAAGTTGAGAGGGGTGTATCTTGGCTATAAAATATCTTTGTATTCTACTGTAGAGACTCTCAGGATTCATTAGACACTGAATTGATCTGAGAGTCAAAGGGCTATTGTAAAGCTCACATTATTAAAGATGAAGTTTAAGTATAACTCTGACTGGTGTGTGGTTTGTAACTCTCCTCATTTGGTAATACAGGAAATTGCCACAACACCTGTCACTAAATGTGTTTCACAAACTCGGTTCCACGTTTTGTTTTTTTCCCTAGCACTACACAGCAGATTCAAATAATCAAAGCTTAAATGAGTTAATTATTTGAATCAGCTGTGTAGTGCTAGGGCAAAAAAAAAAAACATGCACCCCCTGAGGTCCCCAGGAGTTTGGGAAACACTGCTAATAGCTCATACACTTCACATGGAGCCAAGAAATCACAAGACAACAATAGTTTGATAAATTACAGTGCAAATTATCAAGTTTCACGGTTGTCCATTAGCAGAAAAACTGCTTATACTTGCCTGTCAACAACATGCGTGTCCTAAAAGGCTCGCATGATGCAATCAGACCTGTAGTAGGCATGTCACTGCCTTTACAAAATAATATATTGTGCTCACAAATCTCAATACAGGTTAAATACATTTTTTGGGTAAAAAAAATTAAAAGTAAATCTTAGAAAAACAGGTGAAATAAATATATTTTATTATTTTCATTGTCATCATAATTATTAACACATCAAAGTGCCAACAGACTGACAGTCTCCCAACCCTTTTCCATCAAGATGTCTCCTCTCTTCAGCATTCATTTAGAGGAGTCAATAGGCCTTAGCCTGGTCCCAGATCTATTCTTGTTTACTCCATTGCTGTCATTTGACAAGCCAAACAATGAGTGACATGGGATTAGCATGATGGCACAGACAGACTGGCACTCAGGCTAAAACCAATGGGCCTCCCACCACCATTGTACCTCTCTCAGGATCCAACCATGCATAAAATCTTCCATTTAAAAATAAAAAATATATATTAAAAAAATTATGCATACCACTGATATACAGTTCTGATATAAACAGGCTTATTGGTCACAAACCAAATGGAATTATAAACATGGCTTCTTTTACAATACACAGAAAACAAATGTGAGGGATATAAGTGTAATCTTTCTTTTTAAAAAAGGGGCACATTTTTCAAATGTATACATTTGTACATTTTTTTTCTTCTTCAACTATATTTTTTTACAGTCCGAATGCGCAAGGCATTTTGGGCACCCCCAGTGTCCTTTGAGCACAAATTGCAGTACACACAGTCAAGCACACACACACACACACACGATTGAAGTGCTTACAGCACCCTGGAGTGGTAGCAGTTGCTTATAAAAGCACATATTGGACCATATTGGTATAGTCTGTCTGTATCTTGTTGCTTTTCAAGAAGAAGCAGGGGAATATCATATGTATTTCAGTTCACTGCCTATTACTTTAAGTCTTTCCCGAATCCCAAACCCACCTGTCCAATCCTCTCAGATCTACACAAGTAAAGAGCAGGGGCCAGGGATTGATTGGTTTGGGATTCAGGCCTCGTCTACCATTCACTACTATCACTAACTAACAGTCCCTCTGAGTGGGGATGTGAAATTAAACCAAATGGAGGACAGCCACCCAGTCTGTGTTCAGTTTGAATAGACTTCTCATTTCAACAGGGGAGTGTTAATCCATAATGGTGAATGAGGCCACCTGGTGGCGAGAATGAAACATTACATTCCTGACTAAGATCCTTGTGCAACTCAACCAGACATTCACATACAACACGCACACACATCCGCTCACACCCACATACACAGAAGCAAAAGTATTACAATCAGTGTAAAAAATCTGAAGTCTTAAAAAATGTGCAAAAAAGGTCATCGCTAACAGAAACAACACAAGACAGTCTATGCTCAACAGAGTAGAAGTCCGTCGTCCAATGAGTAACCTTGAAGAAGCGAGCGGTAGAGAACGCATTATGTACCAGTTTTAAATAGTGCATATGGCGTCATTATTTATGTTGACAGTTGATCTCAGCGAGTCCCAGTGCCAATGGAAATGTTCTGTTTCATTTTTACAGGCAATGCAGGAGGGTAAGGAAGGGGTCTAACTTCTTGGGGACCAGCTTAGCTGATGATAACACGCACGGTCGCTATTTTGCTTCTCAGACTAAAAGCAAACAGAGTCCAGAACAGTGGAGTCAATGACAATWATTTTTCTTAACCAGCTTAACAAGCACTTCTTCAGCGGGCGAGAGAGACTGGATTTAGTACCTATGGTTGAGGGGGAGTTAATGCCTAGGTGATAGGAGAAATGCTCGATCATATTTCAGGCTAGTTGATCAGTAGGTTTCCTGAACTCCTCACACAAAAGAGCTTGTGTTTCCATACCGTGAGTACATAGGTACCATAGGGGTTAGCTTACAGGCAATGACAACAACACCCCCTGGAGTCAAATAGACAGCCACTTCCATCACTAATTTAAAAAAGGATGACATCGTCATCCAATACCTAMCCTACTGCATCTAGAAAATAAGGGTAAAACATATCTGACATTCACTGTGCCAAGCAGCACAAAACAGTTAGCACTGCTGTGATTTTAGATAAGTCTACTTGTTAGTAATGTTGAGGTGTGGCTGAGTACAGCARTGAAACCAGGGATTGACATCTGGAAGAAAWGTCTGAGTATTCTCATGCAAACTATTTCAGGTACTCGAGTACAAGCACAAAACAGGGCTGCTGGCGAAACCATCTTGCGGTATGCTATCGATTGCTTCAATTCATGTTTTTCTACGATATATTTTCAGTGCACTTGACACACTCCAAACAATAAAACACAGAGTTTGAAATGTTGTCATTTGAACCTGCTAAATAGTTGCATTTGCAAATTTCCAATGCAAATCTAGAATTGAGTACTCGAGCCCACCCCCAACTGAAACATACTGAAAACTGCTCTGGTGTGTGTGCGCATGCTAAAGGAGTGTTTGAGAGGAGCAGTGTGTGAGACTTGACACAGCATATACTACTACAACATACCAGTACTTTATTTCGTAAGGCATTGTAGGGCAAGAGGGCATTATAGTACCAGATGGTATCCAACACTGTGGAGTATAACTGAGTATTCACCAGTACTGTCGAGTATTGATATTGGCATAATTGCAGAGCTTTTTGCTGAGTACTGTTCAGTGCAGTAGTATCTTAGTCAAGATGTAAACTGGCTATCATAGAGAGTGCTTCAGCACAAAGCAGTACCTGATAACATACAGTATGCCTACAACTGAGTAACAAGCATCCTAATTGGCTAGCGGTTCTCCACTCTTCCTGTTTTAAAACGCCATAATGTACCTTTGACCAATCAACTAAGGCCTGCCTAAACTTTAGGCAATCAACTGGCCTCATAGTACCACACGGCCAATCACAGAGTTCAGATACATTTCTGTTAAGAACTGAAGCACCAAACCCATTATGATGAGCACTCTAGGTTTCTGCTTTGGTGTGTCTCGATTGTATCTGATCTGGGGTCAGTAAGAGACCTATGACCCCTGGTGAAGAGAAGGCAGAGAACATGTGCCAACAACACTTGGATATGATCCGAACCGTAAGTAGGCTGGTACTCGTCTGCATACTGAAAACGTTTCAACTACACATGTTCCTACACGGCTAAAAAAAAAGGCACACGGCAAAGAACAAAAGGCTGGGAGGGGATTTGACAACAGACCCTGACAGACAGGCGACCTGACTGACACAGCAGACAAGACAGGCGGACACTCACAATTGTCGCGGGACAGACTGAAGTAAAGCGAGGGATCCTAGCAACAAAAGCATTTTTTCAGCATCGAGAGAATGTCTACAGTATAAGTAAGAAGAATCGTTGAGTTCTGGGTGTTTCTACTGTGAATGTGCAAGTGAGGGGGGAGCAACGTAGGCAGCAGTGTGACAGGAAGCGGGGGGGGGGGGGGGGGGGGTTCTCCTCACCCGGTGTTCTGGTTGTGGATTCGATAGCAGCGTGCTATGGGTTTTCAGCTGTACATTCTGGGTCGAGTCAGGACCACACTAGGGGTGCGTTCAGCAGGACACAACGTTGTGCAACGCTCAGATCGATATAGCATGTAGAACAAACCTTCCTCTAAGACATGTAGAATAAGGAACCGTTTCGGCTCCAGTCATGCCACTTCTATCTGCAATGTGTTCCACAACGCTTGCCTACTAAACYTGGCCCAGATTATCATGATCATCACCTCAAATCTCCACTAAGGTCCAGATCAGAAACACCGACGTTGACTCAGTGAGCTAAGTGCGGAGTGACTGAGTCCCACTCCACAATCAAAAGCAGGAGATATTAATCATAAAAACATTTTCAAAAAAGGTTATTTTGTCATCTTGGTTGAGCAACTTACCCTATTTCTGAAATTAAGGTGCAACTTTTTCTCTAAATGAGTTCTATCATTAATTCCTGCTTGCCAGTCTCCTAAAAACAGAGACGCAGGAGTTGTAGTCCCCACCGCTACCCACCTCATCCAATCACCAGATGGATACCTCCCACCAAGTCCTCTCTGGTCCAATGGGAGCTTTCTGTCTGGAGCTGGGAGGGTGGAGTCAGAGAATCATCTAAGGACATCTCTGGCAGTTCAGGGGTCAGAGGTCAGGGGGAAGGGGCTAGTGAACAAAGATGTGCCTCAGAAGGTCGTCGGCCGAGGGCCTCAGCTTGGTCTCCACGAAGATGCGCTTGAGGAAGTCGCGGCCATGGTCGGAGACGTGGGCAGGCAGCGAGGGGTTGGTGGGCTGGGTGGCGATCTTAAAGATGGCCGCCATGGCRTCGAACTCGGCCCAGGGGGGCCGCTGGGTCAGCATCTCTACCACCGTACAACCCACACTCCTGGAGAGGACACCACTGACATTAGCCAACAGCATCATTCTCATCATCAACAGTTGACATGACATCCCACCAGAGGAGGCTGGTGGGAGGAGCTATAGGAGGACAGGCTCATTGTAATGGCTGGAATGGAATCAATGGAATGGTACCAAACATATTGATACACCGCTCCATTAATTCCATTCCAGACATTAAAATGAGCTCGTCCTCCTATAGCTCCTCCCACCAGCCTCCACAGCATCCCACTCAACACATCAAGATCGTTATTGGTTCTCATCTCACCAAGATTTACATGACAAAAAKAGGGAGACACTTTTTCTCAGTGGCTGTTACACTCGTCTACCATAGCCTCCTTTCCAGATCCCCTCTCCTTTCTGACCACTAATTTAAAGAGACTTCATTGAAAATCATATGAAACCTCTTAAAAGGTGCAGTTCTGTTATGATATTTCCACACTATGAGGTCAAAATAACAGTCTGAAATTGTACAAATTATAATGAGCTTTTGGTGTAAGAGCTGWTTGAAAAAAATGCCTGGAATTTCAGCCTGTTCAGGTGGGATGGTACTTTTGGCCCACATGACAATGGGATCTGATTATAATAGACCAATGACTGGTCATCTGGGTAAGGGGGTGGGCTCTATACCATCCTATTAGCCAATCAGGGGTGTGTATACAAATATCTTCAAATGTGTGTTCCCTAACGCCCACACGATCAGACAGAGCAAGGGCGAAGGGAAACTCAGGGAAATACATTATTAAAAAAATTATGAGTTATTTTCATTAACTTTTAGCCATACAGTGATTATAAAAAAAATAAATACAAAGACTTCATGTGGGCTTTAAGTCTTAGCCCGTGGTTTGAAAGAGGAGACAAGGAGGTGGAAACTATTTTGCTGGTAAGTCTGCCTTTGTAATAATCAGTCTTACCAGATATCAGCCTTCCTGCCATAGCCCTCTCCACTGATCACCTCTGGGCTCATCCAGTAGGGAGTACCAGTCACMGACTTGATCCCTGTTCCTGACAGACAGATGGTCTGTAGCCGCCTGCTCGCCCCAAAGTCCCCCAGCTTCACGTTTCCCACAGAGTCCCGCAAAATGTTGGCCCCTGGAAAAAGAGGGAAGGACAGGAAGAGGTAAGGAGGTGGTGTAGGTACATTCTCTCATAAGAAACTACATTACCCAGAAGGCACTGCTTGAGTTACAGCAATGTTCCCCTCAATACCCATCAACATTCTGTCATAAGCACTACATGAACCAGAACATGGGCCCAGAACGCRGAGTCATGATAATGGTCCTTCCTATCGGAATCAGCAACATTTTACTCCAATATTCCATCCATTTATCCCCCTCTCCTTCCGTACCTTTGATGTCTCTGTGGACGATCATGTTGCTGTGGAGGTAGGACACTCCCTCCAGGATCTGATGGGTGTACCGACGCGTCACATTTTCCGTCAAGGCCCCGTACGACTTCAGCTGGTCTTTGATGGAGCCCTGGGGACAGAGGGTGACCATATGGGAGTTAAAGCAACCGGCGGGTCCGTTCCAGGTCATCCGTGAAACTTCACTGAAACAAACAACCTGGAACGCAGCCTACATCGCCACACTGGTGGACGGAGACAGGTTTGAGTTGGTCTAAGTCCAGTTAATCAACCGTATACACAAACACACACTTACCCCGGGCATGTACTCCATAAAGATGGACAGAGTTCTCTCGTTGGAGTCTCGTAGACAGCCGTAGTACTGGACGATCCGTTCATGGCACAAGTTCTTCAGTAACTGGATCTCACACTCCAGGGCACTGACCTCCTGCAGATAGACAAGATATGTTGAGTACACAGAGTACACAACTCTCGACCACACACAATCTCTGTTCCACTCACCTTGCTGGTCTCGGGACTCTCTGGGTCAAACTGGACCTGTTTAACAGCCAGCTCTCTGCCAGTGTCTGCATCGTAGCACAGGAAGACTCGGCCAAATGCACCTTGACCCAGCAGCTTACCTAGCCGCCAGTTCGTAGGGGCACGTGGAGCTGGACAGACATGGGGSAAATCAATCAGGTCATTTGTGTGCGTTTATAAGATATACGCTGGTTGCAAAGTGCTTAGCAGCTACCTGGCCAGACCAGCTATCCTTCGACCACCAAAGTATTCTTCTCTACATTCTCAATCTCTCCCACCCCTCCCTATTCTCTCCCTCCATCCAGCTCTACTCACAGCGGCTGGGTGGGCTGATGTCCATAACGGAGAGGGTGGGGTTGGGCTCGATGTCGCTGCCCCTGCGTCTGCGGCCCCCGGGCTCCTCCAGGTCTGGGGTGAATATGCTGCTGCCACTGCTGGTGCTGGGAGACTGCTCTGTGGGGCTGAAACTGACCGGGGAATGGAAACCGTGGACCTGGGTCCGCCGCGCTCGAGGGAACGTCTTKCGCCCTGCAGGGGAGGATGGGAGAGGGAGAATGAAGGTAAACAACAATAGTTTTCTGTGATACTCTAAAATACAGAATCAGACTCTGGACACCCGGATTTAAGGTTGACTTGAATATGACTTTTGTTTTAGAGATTGTCTGTTTTTGTTTGTTCCCTCACCATCACTGTAGTCCTGAAGGCCAAAGGAAATGTGGTATCGCCGTGGGTAAGTGCCCCCTTTCCCCGACTTCTCAAACACTGGGATATCATACTCTGGGTAAACTTGGTGGTTGTCTGGGTAGCTCTGTGCCCGGGGCATACGTGACTTAGGATAGTTATCACTGCAAGGAAATACAGGAGGAATACATGCTTTAAAAACAGTTTGATTCAGAAGATGAAGTGTTGAAGGTTACCACAACGCATGCTGGCTATGTGGTTCTTAGCTGGATGTTCACGACTCACCTGTCCAGTGGGCTGTCCAGTGAGGGACAACTCCCCGATGCAGAGTTCTCTGGACTGCTCATTGACAGAGGGTCCAGCATCTAGAACYGAGAGATTGAGTTTGTCTCTGCTGTCATTTGTCATACTCTGAACATGTTAATAAAAATGTTCATAACAGTGGTAATGAAGGACAGTTAGGAGTAGGCAAGAGTGTTGGGACTAGGCCTTAGTATGACTTTTCCTAATCTGGGCCCGTCTCCATCTTTCCCCAGTCTCGGAGGTGAGGTCATAGAGATAGATGACTCATCTTTGTATCTGTGCCATTATGAGGTCTGTGAGAGCATGGGCATCGCCATTGAGGCCATCTCCATTTTAAAGTAGTCCATTTTCTTCTTTTGTGTATAAAAAAAAAAAGAAGAAGAGTGAAGCTAATATTTGTGATTTACCACCACCTGCAGTGCTGGAGTCCTGGACAAAATCGTGTGTCACTCATTTATTACAGCCCCTAGATGGCAGTGATGTAGCTTAAAAGCCATTTGCAAACCATAGGCAACCCAATTTGAAGACGACGACGCTCTGATTGGCTGATCGCTCCCAACCCATAGGAATCCCCAAACAGTTGACTACTTTAAAAATGGTGGAAGCCCTAAATGGCAATGTCAATGCTAAAACGGGTTAGATGGATAGAGAGTCCTCTATCCATCTCTATAGGTGAGGTTACCTGGTCCATGCTTTCTGGAATGAACTCTCCCTCGCTGTTAATGCTGGTGAAGGAGCCGTTTCTGGCCACCTGCTGGAGGGCATCGGGAATGTAGCCTGGAGGGGGYGAGCTGCGGTCCCCGGAGTGGGACCCTGGATGAAAGAGAATTACATACATTTCTAGCTGAAGACTTACTACCAGACTGGTGGTGAAAGACAATGTGTTTTGGATGTGTCTAATGTCATGAAGCAAATGGATTTGGAGAAAGAAAGAAATGGAAAGTATTTACTAGTAGGACAATTTCGCAGATGAATTAATTAATTACACACACACAGATATAGTTGTCATTGAAAACACCACAGAGTTGATGACCCACCTATCAAAGCCAGCATGCTTTTATTYTCTGTGGCCCTGAAGCGGGTGTTGTCCAGGTCTTCGTGTGGGGGCAGCAGGTCCATGCTGGACGTGGAGGTCTGAGAGGAGGAATTAAACACCATCCATATCAAAACAGCTTTACTATACAAATGTTTCTTTTACAGAATAAAACAATGCTGTTATGTCAGCTTAAACAAAGGTCTTATGATGATTCATTCAAGTAAATACTCCAGGAAGTGTGCTGAGCATAGTGAGCTGTTGATGGGTCAATCAGCCAGTACAGTAGTATGCTATGGATTGTGTGTGATTCCCTACAGTCACTGTGCTGTGATATGATATGATATGATCTGGGCCCGTATCCACAAAGCACCTCAGAGTAGAAGTAATGATCTAGGATCTGTCCACATAATCTTATTCATTATTATCTAAAAGGCTAAACTGATCCTAGATCAGCACTCCAACTCTGTGATGCTTTGTGAATATGGGCCGTGAACTGCCTGGTCCTTACCTGAGAGGAGGCCTGGAGCACCAGGAGGATCTTCAGGCTCTTCATGTGGACGCTGCGATCCAGCAGCTCCACGGCCTTGTCCAGGTCATCCTGAGTGGTCAGAGGAATCACCAGCTGGGAGGGAGGAGGGGAGAGAACCACAGAGAGGGGAAACAGACAGACTGGATTAGAAGGAGAGGAAGAAATGAGAGCAAAACGGCAGGAAGAGAAGGAAGTGAAAGAGAAAAGAAAAGGTATTGGTAGTTTATCTCAGAACAATTAATTATCTRGCTCACACACATGTTGAGGATTGGCTTTTGGTGCTTATTTGACTGCCAGAAACCAACACTGTGACTAGGGGCTGGGCTATATGGACCAAATATCATATCACGGTATTTACAAAATATTGGACGGTATTTTATGTTATGAATAATAAGTTCTACATTTGCTTTATGACCCTAGTGTGGCAACACATACATCCTAAGTGATTTCAATGTGTCTTTCTCCAATCTGATGGTTTTATAGTGTTCAATTCAACCAAAAATCATGTCCTGCATTTTAATCCATTTCTGTATTTCTTGCACTCATTTGAGATCTCCACTGTCACGTAGGGCTGCACAATATGGGCAAACAATCTAGGCTTTATTTTTAACCAAATGTTGCAAAACAAAAAACATTTCTCATAAGAAACTAGCTCCCTGGTATACAGAAAATACCCGAGCTCTGAAGCACCTTCCAGAAAATTGGAATGGAAATGGCGCCACACCAAACTGGAAGTCTTCCGACTAGCTTGGAAAGACAGTACCGTGCAGTATCGAAGAGCCCTCACTGCTGCTCGATCAGCCTATTTTGCCAACTTAATTGAGGAAAATAAGAACAATCCAAAATGTATTTTTGATACTGTCGCAAAGCTAACTAAAAAGCAGCATTCCCCAAGTGAGGATGGCTTTCACTTCAGCAGTGATAAATTCCTGAACTTCTTTGAGGAAAAGATCATGATCATTAGAAAGCAAATTACGGACTCCTCTTTAAATCTGCGTATTCCTCCAAAGCTCAGTTGTCCTGAGTCTGCACAACTCTGCCAGGACCTAGGATCAAGGGAGACACCCACGTTTTTTAATACTCCATCTCCTGACACATTGATGAAAATAATCATGGCCCTTAAACCTTCAAGCTACATACTGGACCCTAATCCAACTAAACTACTGAAAGAGCTGCTTCCTGCGCTTGACCCTCCTATGTTGAACATAATAAACAGCTCCCTATCCACTGGATGTGTACCAAACTCACTAAAAGTGGCAGTAATAAAGCCTCTCTTGAAAAAGCCAAACCTTGACCCAGAAAATATAAAAAACTATCAGCCTATATCGAATCTCCCATTCCTATCAACATTTTTAGAAAAAGCTGTTGCGCAGCAACTCACTGCCTTCCTGAAGACAAACAATGTATACAAAACGCTTCAGTCTGGTTTTAGACCCCATCACAGCACTGAGACTGCACTWGTGAAGGTGGTAAATTACCTTTTAATGGCYTCAGACCGAGGCTCTGCAACTGTCCTCGTGCGCCTAGACCTAAGTGCTGCTTTTGATACCGTCGATCACCACATTCTTTTGGAGAGATTAGAAACCCAAATTGGTCTACACGGACAAGTTCTGGCCTAGTCTCTGTGGATGGTTTGTCCTCTGACAAAACAAGGGTAAATGTCGGTATTCTTCAAGGCTCCGTTTTAGTACCACTATTGTTTTCACTATATATTTTACCTCTTGGTGATGTCATTCGGAAACATAATGTTAACTTTCACTGCTATGCGGACGACACACAGCTGTACATTTCGATGAAACGTGGTGAAGCCCCAAAATTGCCCTCCCTGGAAGCCTGTGTTTCAGACATAAGGAAGTGGATGGCGGCAAATGTTCTACTTTTAAACCCGTACAAAACAGAGATGCTAGTTCTAGTTCTAGGTCCCAAGAAACAATGAGATCTTCTGTTGAATCTGACAATTAATCTTGATGGTTATACAGTCGTCTCAAATAAAACTGAAGGACCACGGCGTTACTCTGGACCCTGATCTCTCTTTTGACGAACATATCAAGACTGTTTCAAGGACAGCTTTTTCCATCTACGTAACATTGCAAAAATCTGAAACTTTCTGTCCAAAAATGATGCAGAAAAATGTATCCATGCTTTTGTCACTTCTAGGTTAGACTACTGCAATGCTCTACTTTCCGGCTACCCGGATAAAGCACTAAATAAACTTCAGTTTGTGCTAAATACGGCTGCTAGAATCCTGACTAGAACCAAAAAATTTGATCATATTACTCCAGTGCTAGCCTCCCTACACTGGCTTCCTGTTAAGGCAAGGGCTGATTTCAAGGTTTTACTGCTAACCTACACTGGGATTCTCTGCCTCTAAACCTATTACAGGGACTGAGTCACTGGCTTACTGGTGCTCTTCCATGCCGTCCCTAGGAGGGGTGCGTCACTAACGTGATCTTCCTGTCCGGGTTGGCCCCCGCCCCCCTCCTGGYTTGTGCCGTGGGGGAGATCTTCGTGGGCTATACTCGACCTTGTCTCAGGATGGTAAGTTGCTGGTTGAAGAGATCCTTCTAGTGGTGTAGGGGCTATGCTTTGGCAAAGTGGTTGAGGTTATATCCTGCCTGTTTGGCCCTGTCCGGGGGTTACGTCGGACGGGCCAGTGTCTCCCGAACCCTCCTGTCTCAATGCGTCGTTTATGTGTCGGGGGGCTAGGGTCAGTCTGTTATATCTGGAGTATTTATCCGGTGGCCTGTGTTTATTTAAGTCTCTCTCTCTCTCCCTGAGGCCAAGGACCATGCTTCAGGACTGACCTGTTGCACCCTCTACAACCACTGTGATTATTATTATCTTACCCTGCTGGTCATCTATGAACATTTGAACATCTTTGCCATGTTCAATGGACGTTACACACGGCGTATCACAAACCAAATATTCAAATACCGTTATAGAAGGTCAAGTTGAAACCCAAAGTCTGTACATCAATCTGTACATCAGTCTGTACATCAATACAGGTCTATTGTAAAATATGGTATACAGCCCAGCCCCACTGTGACTTTGGTATACAGCCCAGCCCCACTGTGACTTGGTGATGATGTTATCGTGATATGTACCTCATTGTTGGTGTAATGCAGGTCCATGGCCTGACCGAAGGCCACTTTGGCTTTGTTCCCCAGGTCATCAAGCCTGACTGGGCGAAAGAACTGCAAGATCCTCTTCTCCCCTTTGTACTCAAACTTCACTCGCACATTGTTCTGTATAAACACACACACTGAGAGATCAGCATTCATGAGAGGAAAGGGGATGAGGAAGAGAAATGCCATTTATTGTATTGAGACRATTCGCTGATGAGTGCCAAGTGGACAGACCTGATTTTTGGGTGAAGAGGCCTTGGGTTTGCCCAGGTCAGATAGGGTCATGGCAGGGCGGCTAGAGCGGTGCAGTTCGGCCAGGTCCTGCATTATAGAGTTCAGCGCCTCCGTTCGTCGTTTGGGGAGATAGAAAGTAAGAAAGAAAACACAGAATAGAAGCCATAGAACAGAGAGTATTGCAAAGCATTCCCAGGGCACCTTAGATGATCAGATATGGCCTAATGTCATGACAGTTCAGATGTATTACAACTGTGTCTATGTGTTGGGAGGAAGTGTGAGGAGGATGTACATACTCATCTTGACACGTTGATTCACCCAGGAGCTCCAGGAGAGAGATTCTCCCTCAAAGGGGTTCCTTTCTCCTGTAAAATCTGAGTATTGCACACCAACAGAATTAGTCACTCACTAGCAAGCGGATTCAACCAAGAATCACTGCATTGCTAGCTAAATATAGTTTACATTGGGTCGTGCATTTAATTTCATTCACTTTTGACCGCGTCACCTTTTTCATTTGAATGAAACACATCACATATATATATACAGTGGGGCAAAAAAGTATAGTCACCACCAATTGTGCAAGTTCTCCCACTTAAAAAGATGAGAGGCCTGTAATTTCATCATAGGTCACTTCAACTATGACAGACAAATTAGAAGAAAAATCCGAAATCACATTGTAGGATTTTTTATGAATTTATTTGCAATTATGGTGGAAAATAAGTATTTGGTCACCTACAAACAAGCAAGAATTTCTGGCTTCTCACAGACCTGTAATTCCTTCTTTAGAGGCTCCTCTAGTTCACTCGTAACCTGTATAATGGAACCTGTTTGAACTTGTCATCAAGTATAAAAGACATGTCCACAACCTCAAACAGTCACACTCCAGAACTCCACTATGCAAGCCAAAGAGCTGTCAAAGGACACCAGAAAAAAATTGTAGACTGCACCAGGCTGGGAGACTGAATCTGCAATAGGTAGAGCAGCTTGGTTTGAAGAAATACACTGTGGAGCAATATTAGGGAAATGGAAGACATCGAACTGAAATCTCCCTCGATCTGGGGCTCACAGCAAGATCTCACCCGTGGGGTCAAATGATCACAAGAACGGTGAGCAAAAATCCAGAACCGGGGGGACTAGTGAATGACCTGCAGAAGCGGACCAAAGTAACAAAGCCTACCATCAGTAACACAACTACGCCGCGAGGGACTCAAATCCTGCAGTGCCGACGTGTCCTGCTTAAGCCAGTACATGTCCAGGCCCGTGTGAAGTTTGCTAGAGAGCATTGGATGATCCAGAAGAAGATTGGGAGAATGTCATATGGTCAGATGAAACCAAAATATAATTTTTGGGAAAACTCACATCGTGGTGTTTGAGGACAAAGAATGCTGAGTTGCATCCAAAGAACACCATACTACTGTGAAGCATGGGTGGAAACATCATGCTTTGGGGCGGTTTTTCTGCAAAGGACCAGGACGACTGCTCGTGTAAAATAGAAAGAATGGGGCATGTATTCGTGAGATTTTGAGTGAAAACTCCTTCCATCAGCAAGGGCATTGAAGATGAAACGTGGCTGGGTTCAGCATGACAATACCAAACAAACGCCCGGGACGAAGGAGTGCTTCGTAAGAAGCATTATGTCCTGGAGTGCCTAGCCAGTCTCCACTCAACCATAGAAAATCTTTGGAGGAGTTGAAAGTCCGTGTTGCCAGCAACAGCCCCAAATCACTGCTCTAGAGGAGATCTGCATGAGGAATGGGCCAAAATACCAGCAACAGTGTGAAAACCTTGTGAAGACTTACAGAAACACATTTGACCTCTGTCATTGCCAACAAAGGGTATATAAAGGGTATATGAGATAAACTTTTGTTATTGACCAAATACTTATTTTCCACCATAATTTGCAAATAAATTCATAAAAAATCCTACAATGTGATTTTCAGGATTTTTTTCCTAATTTTGTCTGTCATAGTTGAAGTGTACCTATGATGAAAATTACAGGCCTCTCTCATCTTTTTAAGTGGGAGAACTTGCACAATTGGTGGCTGACTAAATACTTTTTTTGCCCCACTGTATATCTATGATTGACATGACACCCACCCTGTATTCAAGAGTATGCTGTGTAACAATTGGTACCCCTCTCATATACCGAATAAAAATATAAAACGCAACATGTAGTGTTGGTTACATGTTTCATGAACTGAAATAAAAGATCCCAGAACTGTTCCATTCGCACAAAAAACATTTCTCTCAAATGTTGTGCACAAATTTGTTTACATCCTTGTTAGTGAGCATTTCTCCTTTGCCAAGATAATCCATCCACCTGACAAGTGTGGCATATCAAGCAGTTATGTCACAACACAATGCCACAGATTTCTCAAGATTTGAAGGAGCGTGCAATTGGCATGCTAACTGCAGGAATGTCAACCATAAGCCGCCTCCAATGTCATTTTAGAGAATTTGGCAGTACGTCCAACCAGCCTCACAACCGCACGCCATGTGTAATCACGCCAGCCCAGGACCTCCACATCCAGCTTCTTCAACTGCGGGATCGTCTGAGACCGGCCATCGGGACTTGCTGATGAAACTGGGGAGTATCTGTCTAATTCTGATTGGGTGGGCCTGGCTAACAAGTGGGTGGACCTATCTTAAAAAAAAAGAAATGGGCCTCAGGATCTCGTAGCGATATTTTTGTGCATTCAAATTGCCAATCGATCAATTGCAATTGTGTTCGTTGTTCGTAGCTTATGCCTGCCCATACCATAACCCCACCATGTTGACATCAGCAAACCACTCACCCACARGACACCATACACATAGTCTGAGGTTGTGAGGCCGGTTGGACATACTGCCAAATCTCTAAATCAATGTTGGAGGCGGCTTATGGTAGAGAAATTAACATTACATTCTCTGCCAACAAATGTTGAATAAAATTATATTTGATCCTTCAGCTGGTCAAAATTTGAGACAAAATATCCACACGACAGTATTATTAAACAGACATCAAAATGTGGGTCTGTGTGTGTGGCAATCAAAATGTGTTTGCTTATGACCGAAGGCACGTGCACACGATGGAAGTACATGCACACATTCATAATAACAGGTCTTTACATGGTTTTGCATGTGGCAGGTTATAGAAAATTATACTTCAGTAAGTTAGGTAAACAATACTTTCCCTTTGATATTTTAACTAAAATGTTGAGCAGCTGAAGGACCAACCGCACAGACAACCGGTAATYTTCAAATATAATTTTATTCAACATTCTGGCTTGTAAGGAAAATATCCACAATTTTGCTGTACTTTGTTTCAGACTGTATACCAATAATTGGTATCAAAGTCTGATTTATTAGGCAATGTAGGGTGGGGTATGTGCAATTCCACGATAACAGTGTGACAGAGACTTTTTCACATTAAAATGTCAAACAAAAAATAATAATTGCAAAGCTAAACAAACCATAGAACTTAATGCACAATGACTACTTTCAATTTCTACTTAACATTTTACAAAAACACATTTACTTGAAGAACAGTGCAGGTGTAAACTTTGGTAACAGAATGACAGTTTGTGCCATCATTCTGTTACTAAACTTTGCATCTGCACTGTTCTTTAAGTTAATGTGTTTCTGTAAAATGTTAAGTAGAAATTGTTAAAAGTAGCTAACGTTAGTCGTTTCTGAGTCTGACAAATCTGAGTCTGTGTCACTGTTACCTTGTAGTTGCCCGTGTGCAAAATTGGTTCAATTTGAGCACCCCTCTACCTACTAAATGTTTTAGCTTTCTGACCACCTCTACCATTGGCAAATATTTAAAGTGTCATTCAAACCAAATGGGGTGCGGTCAAAAAGTGATTGAAATCAAATGGAACAAACCCATATGAGGCTGTCGTTCAAGGTAGTTAGCAATACAAGCTTATCAAGCTATAACATTCGGATCTATGCCTATGGTCATTATCTCTCTAAACACTTCGATCCAAATCAACATGAGACACCCTAATTTGCTAGCTTGCACAGCTAACTAGTCGGTTCATGACAGAAGTTGACAGCTAGCTAACGTGTTAGTTGGTTATCGACGTAGACATGGATCTGTGTTAGCAAACTGATATTATCTGATTACAATCAACAATTTGCAAACGATGGCTAACATCGCCTGACAGGGAAGTTGTCAAGCTAGCTGGTTAACGTTAGCTAGCTAATATTTTCATCGATTAACTTGCTTGTTACCGGTACGTAGCTAGTTAGGTACGTGACGTGGGCCACACACATCGTGCAAATCAATTCGTCAAGTACTTTCTTTCTGTAAATTGTAACGGTTAACTAAAATGTTTCAAATTTACCTGGGTGGATTCTGTATCTTCACTTCCTCATCCACAGGGCCAGCGACAAGAGCCCCGGCCCCGCGGATAACGGTCTTTGAGAAAGCAGAAGTTTAGAGTCCGCTTCGAACTTTACTTGAGTCCAAGGCCCCGAGTTTCAGGCCAAGATATCACTAACGCTTGTGTTGTGCAAGATGTTCTTCGACGTGAAAACTGACAATAGCGATGTGCACAAATTAAAACAAGCATTTGATTATCTATCCGTTGACGAGAACTTAATCCACACTTATGTCTGATTTATAAAGCTAGCTACATGAAAACGGTTCTACCAACACAGCTCAGCTGCAATCTTCCCCCAATAATAACAGCAAGCCTAGTTGGAAGAGTCCAACCACAACACAAGTTTGTTGATGTCAGAGAAATGTGTGTGTGCATCTTGTTTCGTCATCAAAATATGTGGTCGTTCGATTTGGCTGTCAGATTAATAACACAGACAGAAGGGGTAACCTAGAAAAAGAAAAATAGTTATAAATATATTTGTTAATAACTTGCACTCCTAGTCCTGCACTTCATAGTTAAAATATTCATACAATAATTATAGAAATCTCACATTATTCCGTTTTGATTCATAATAGGTCAGAATGCATTGCTATGCACCGCCAATCTCAATCTTCCAACGTTTTTGCAATTTAACCCTGGCATTCACCCRTGGGCAATACAATTTAGCTACAGTACATAAATCATGTGAAATGTGTATGATTTTGTGTGTAATTGTTTTTACTCCAACATTTCAAATTCCAGGTTGCTTCTTTAGTGCCACTAAGTCTCCTGCTGGCGAATAGTTAGTGATGCAATGGCCAAAGCACAAAATTAAAAGGACTCTTATTTAGAAAAACAAACTATTCACTTTCTGTGGAAACATAGGCAGGACTACTTCTGTGGGAGAGGTATGATTAAGAGGATGAGTGGGGTCATACGAGATCGGGAACGCCCTGTGCTGAAAAGTGGGTAGACTGTTGCAATGAGAGACATGGAGAAGGCAGAGATGTTAGCTCAGACATTTGTGAAGGTGCACAGCTCAAATAATCTAACGGAAGAGGGACAGCGTTGGAAAGAGAGGGTCAGAGGAGAGAAGGATGAGATGTGTTACATCATGGGAAAATAATTGGACCTTTACAATAAGGTGTGGCAGGACGGAATACGGAAACAAGGGAAAGACCCTATTAATCCATAGACCTTGACATCTCATGTCTGTAAACTTACGGAAAGGAGGATAACAGAGGATAACAGAAAGGCTGACGTACTTCCTGGAGAGCAGAGGCCTAATGTCATCAGATTCAGGAAAGGCAGGGGAACGATGCATCCTGTACTGGGTCTAGTCAGTCATATGGAAGGCACAGGAAAATAAGGAGGTGGTGGTAGCCATTTTCTTTGATTCAGAGAAGGCCTATGATATGATGGGGAAGGGGGGCCTGCGTATCAAACTGCATAGCATGGGGGTTGGAGGAAGGGTTTTCAACTGGATAAAGGACTTCCTTTTTGGACGATCAATAGAAGTGAGAGTGGGGAGCTGTATGTCAGAAAGCTATGAGGTAGATAATGGTACCACCCAGGGAAGTGTGATTAGTCTTTTGTTGTTCTCCATTATGATTGATGAATTATTCTCCAGGTGAGATCAGATATTGGGAGGTGATTGTTTGCAGATGACCAGGCGCTGTGGAAGAGAGGAAGAAAAATTCCCCATACAGCCGAGAGAGTTCAAGAAGCAATCAGAGAAGTTGAGCAGTGGTCCCTCGGGTGGGGCTTCAAGTTCTCAGTTGAGAAAACACAGACTGGGTTTCCTACTAGAAGGAATGTTCGGGAGGAAATATACCTGAAGCTCTACAGGAGGAAGGTGGAGACGGTGGAAGTGTTTAGGTTCCTGAAGGTCTGATTTGACACTCGAATGACATGGGCGGAACATATTAACACAGTACTTATCAAAGGAAATAAAATACTGAATGTGATGCGTGTCAGGAATGGAGTGGGGGGGGTCAGATAGAATGGTGTTAAAAACGTTATATATAGCACTATCAAGGTCATCACTGGACTATGGTAGTGTAGCATATGGATCAGCAGCTCTGACATCTTTAAAAAAGCTAGGCGTAATCCAGGCTCAAGCTCTAAGAATATGTTGTGGAGCAGTGAGGACCTCTCCCGGTGGCAGCCACGTTGCTCGTTGCTCGCATTTCGCTACGCACGCAATAACATTTGATTTGATTTGATTTGAGAGATGCCATTAAAGTTGAGAAGATAATAACTACCCATGGCGTATTGGGTAAATCTTCAAGGACATAAAGTCACACATCCTGGAAGAAAAGGTGGCCCGCGAGTCCTGGGAGCATAAACGAGATCTGAATGCAAGTTTTTGGTGGTTAGGTAAGGGCATGGTGAGAGAGGTGGGACTGTTTGTATGCTGTCTTGAATATACTGTATTCACTGATGGATCTAAGGACCCTAAAACAGGGAGGACAGGTGCAGCTTTTAGTGTTCCTGAGTTTCAGGTGGCAGTGACAAAAAGAGCAACGGGCCATTTATCCGTATACGCAATGGAGTCGCTGGCTATGCTCTTGGCTACAGAGTGGGTGGAGGAGGTGAGGCCAGACAGGATAGTCAACTGCTCTGACTCGTGCAGCACTGATGAGCTTCATTTCTGTCACAAAGCAGACAAGATGTATTGTATGAGATTGTGCAGTGCCTGTTTAGGGTGAGACAGATGGGGGTATTTGTGAGGTTCCTCTGGGTACCAGCTCATGTGGGAGTAGAGGGGAATGAGGAGGTGGATGTTCTCACCAAGCAGGCTCTCAAACATCCTAATGTTGATACGGACATGTCAATCAGTAAAGCAGCAGCCAAGGGGTTAATAAGAACAGTGGTTAAAAACAAATGGAAAGCAATGTGGAACAGGGAGGGAAAAGGAAGAAACCTGTATAAGATCCAGGTAAATGGTGGGGTCAGAGATGTTCTCAGGTTGAGAAGAGGGGGGGGGGGGTGTAATCACAAAGCTGAGACTGGAACACACAAGGCTTGAACATTGAAACTGGTAGGAAAACATCAAACTGGGAGATGTAAACACAGTCTGGAAAACATGGAGACAGTGGAACACATGCTATTTCAGTGCCAGCAACATGGGAGGGAAAGGGAGTATTTAGATTTAAGGGGTAATGGTGTTGAAGAGCCAAGCTTAAATTAACTGTTAAGAAAATCTTCAGAGGATGTAGTGTTTAATTATGTACTTAGTTTCCTTAATTAAGGAGACGATGAATAATGGGTAAGATTGAGCCCTTCCCTATCTCTGCTCCAGTAATCCAGTCCAGTTGGGGGCGGTAATGCACCTTAGAGTTGGTTCCCAGCCGCCATATAAAAACCACAGACGGAAGACGAACCAGAACTATTCACTTTCCGGGTCAGTTTATTAATGGTACCTGCTTCTCAAAACAGCAAGAATCCCGAGGCAGTGTTTAAAATTTGAACTAAACGTTTTGTGAAATAAAATAAACATCACAAGAAAAATACCATGTCAGACACGGTAGGGGTACGGTTTAACTAACGTCTTGCTTGTCTGAATTGGTTGAAGAGACAGAATAATGGTTGAGCAATGCTAACTAGCGAACTACGTTATCCGCTATGTGGGCCGAGAAGAGTAGTGTTTGCTAACACAAGCAATCTACTGTAGGTAACGTTAGCTAGATCGAAAATAGTGCCACTGACTGTGCACGAACGGTATAACATTAGGTTTTACTTTTACAAGATTGTAACTAGTTAAGTCACCTGGTTCTCCATTTTGGATCTACTACGTACCGATTCAACTTATTCTGTTTGGCAACCATGGAGTGATTCGTGACATGTTGACAGTGCAATAGGCTGGCTGACTATGCTGATGTAATGTTGTATGTACATGTCAATGGGACACTTATTACAGGAGTCAAAAGTTGTTAATTTCTGTATATTCCAGGAGACAAAACCCTCAAGTGGAGATGGAGGTGAGAAGAAGGATGGAGAGTACATTAAACTGAAGGTGATCGGTCAGGTAAGATAATATGAAGTGTGGATGCATCTCAGACAGGAGAGTTCGCTTCCTTGCCTCTTTTCCTTTCCTATACGTGTTAATATGAAAGGACACTGGGGGAGCCATAGGCCTTTTCTCATTTGGGAAAAAGTCTGTCCCTCTCTCCTCCGCCCTCTCTTGGAAACCGATAAGTGGTCGAGGAGAGTGTCAATTCGTTTGTAGGCAAATAGAAGAGGGTCCTCCCTCCCTCCCCCTTCCTTGATAACCTCCTTTTGGTAAGTAAGCGCAAGCAAATATTTTTATAACTAGCTCATTGTTCTTTCTGTGGCACAAGTGTATCCTACCTGAGTCCTTAGGACAAGTTTTGAAATCTGCCACACCCCCTTTGAATCAGCTGTTTTCTCGAAAGATGCAAAAGCATGCAAACATTTAAACCATATGCTACTCATCCTTTTATCTATAAAATGTATATCACAACTAGCTAAATTCGTTTTTATCACTTTATACATTTATTTTGGGATGCCACCCTGTAAACGTCATTTGCCTGATGACACACCATTGGAGGAGTCTCATTTCATACTAGTGCATTTCCGTCCACTTTCCATCTCCTCGGTTACCTTTGACCTTTTTCAAAAGGAGGACGGAGGAGAGAGGATGCAGCAGTTGAGTAAAACCAATTGAGAAAAGGCCATATCTTGGACTAAAAAGCATTTTTAAATGGGAATTCTCCATTGATCTTGCTATTTAGTCCTAGACTAGTCTGTGAAAGCACCCCTAGAAGCCTGGCACACGACTAAGTTCTGTTCACCAGTTAGGCAACAAAAAAAAAGCCTAATTCTATCTTTACTTTCAGGACAACAGCGAAATTCACTTCAAAGTGAAGATGACAACACATCTAAAGAAGCTAAAGGAATCTTACAGTCAAAGACAGGTAGAGTTATGAAGCCAAACGATTGGCCCATCTCATTTTGACAATGTGGGTCATAACTTCAGAATGAATGTCATCATGTTCCCAGTATCTGATGCAACCATGTGTGATTCCTTCCTGCAGGGTGTACCAATGAACACCCTAAGGTTTCTTTTTGAAGGACAGAGAATCTCAGACAACCAAACCCCCAAAGAGGTACCCAACTCATCCCTCTTCCCTTGTATCATCCATACAGCCACTAGCCTGGGTGCCAGGCTGTTTCTCTTTGCAAACCCTTATGGAATTACCATTCCAAACATGAGCAGACTGGCACCCAGGTTATACAACCACCACTGTCTCTTAAAATAACATTTTTCTTATTTATTACATTTTTTTAGGTGACATTTCAATTTTGTTTTCTGTGAACCTTGAACATGCTTGCAGATAAACTTTCCCCTGCATCTTTGTCTGGTTTTCTCCCCCTCCCCAGCTTGGAATGGAAGATGAAGATGTCATTGAAGTGTATCAGGAACAGACCGGTGGACTTTAGAATGATTAGACTTGCTATATTTTTTTTCTCATTTTGAATTTTGTATGTATTTTGCTTTTGTGCTTCGCGCCATCTGGATCACACACTCTATTGGGGCTTCCATGTGCGAGGGCACAAAGAACGACTGTTAGAATGGGTAGACGATCTGTTCTTTCTCCTTTTAAAACGCCTCGCACAATCATTTCTTCTCCCTCCTTTACAATGCAGGTAACATTGTAGTGCAGACAGCGTCATAGCTGAATGTCCCCTATTGAGAGATGGCACGCATACAATGACTGGTTTTCTCTAGACTCTGCTACACATGCCTCTTTCGCACCTAAAGTTGGAATATGCCACCTCTGAATGCTAAAGCATTGTTTTGAATCTGTTTAACAATCCCAGTTTCCTACCACTGATTGATATGGTCTAATGATATTTAAAATGTTTTTATGATCATGATGTATATTTTTGCATCCAGTATTTGTGTGTAATAATTGTCTGTCCGTGGTCAGGGTTCCCCAACTGGCAGGCCGAATTTGGCCCGCGGGCCAAAAACAATATTTTTAATTGTTGGACATAAGACTGTAAAAACACCAGCGAACCTGCTACAAGTGATTTTAATTTTGGATATCTGTTTCAAAGAGAGAGATGTGATCATATACACATGTAAGCAAGGCTTGAAATTATGTTTTAGTCAAATATATCTGTTTGGGCTTCTTGGGGTCAATTTGCAGTCTCCAAATTATTCGTAATTATGTTCTGGCACCCTGACCACCCTTTCAAGAAATAAAATCAGCCCGTGGCTGAATCTAGTTGATGCCTTTCCTAGGTGTTCTTTTTATTTCTATTTMAATTATGTTCAGATCATTTCAAGGGGTTAAAGTTTCTGTTTAATCTCTGGCCTCTTCTTGGATTTAAATGTTTTTCTTGTTTGTCTCCTTTTTTTTAATCAAGGTAATCTTGCTGTATTGAACCACAACAGTAGCCACACATAGTAATGTCAATGCAACAAATGACTCCTTATGGAGGCTTTGATCCGGATGGTTTGAAGCAGATCTTTTCTTTTTTTGAATAAAATGTTTAACAAAAACAGGACTAATAGATTCCAACTTTGACACGTGTATACCATTGCAGACCAAACAAGGATGTACTGAATTAGGACTGCAGGTTGGATTCCTGTCCACCAGAGGGCGCTCTCGTCATGTTTATGACTGAGTATTTATTTGACATCTCACATTCCATGATACATTATGAAAACAACTTTGGCCATGTACATAGTCACATGCAGAGGGTATTTACCCTGCTTCCTATCCTCCATTCAAGGCCTTGGACAATATAAAAGCAAAATGATAGTCTTCAAATAACTGTCCAGTGTGGGGTTGGCTGTGATAAAAGTTTTTTTAATGTTGGTTGGAAATGTCACTTTTACTCCAATATGTAGCAGTGATGCTTCTCAATGCGATTTTTAATATGTTTACTCACAATTATCTTACCTGGGAAAAGGCAAGTGTGGAACTGTAGAGAGGGAGGTTCCTCATGAGTACATCACCGCGCTGCAGACGGAGCGAATATTTATTTGTAAAGCGTCCGATTTCATGGAGGCCCAGGGAAGGGAGGATGGCGTGGAGTTTGAAGGGGGGAAAGGAAGAGGTGGGGGAAGAGTGGAGGTTGAGGGAGGGGGAGTAGAGTCATTGACCAGTGACAGGGTAAGAGAAACAGCAGAGAGAGTGGAGAAAGAGAGCGACTTAGGGTCAGGTCAGTAAACTGTGTGTGTATATATCAGGCCCTGGGTTAAGACTGCCTAGAGGAGATCTGGTTTCTAAGCCTGGGATACCTCACAGTGGCAAAACACTACCAGATGTGGGCCAGCCAGGAGACAGGGGGAGGGGATGGTGTGTGTGAACTCACGATATGAAGAGAGAACATGTCTCAATGCTATATATCAACTCAGTTACACATACAGCCTTTTGCTTTGGCCATTGTGCTCGCAGAACACTGAAAGTTGCTCATATGTGTGGATCCTGACCCACCCAYCCCTGACCAGTTACATCACCTTATAGAAATGTGAAACACAGCAAGAGATGATGGCCTATAATTAGCTCGATGTTTTGTCAGGTTAACGTGCAAAAAGTCCATACTCTTTCAATCAGACTACGTTGACTGCAGGCATCTGTCCTTGATTGGACTGCAATATCATTTTGATCTTTGCAACAGTTTTAGAGCAAATAAGATCTTTCCCCCAAATATTTATATTGTTCAACAAAATCATGTCTGCTTGTTGAATTAAGTACTCTTGTTTCCGTTGCACAAGTGTAACAGTAATACGGTGCAATACACGTTCAGGTCATTACCGTAGGCCTACTGACACTCCAGTTYAACACAACACGTAATAGATACAGAACAGATAACACAAAATGTTGTCTAAAAAATTATATTCTGTTACACTCCGCCCTGTCTAGGACACACAACCAAAACAAAAGGGGGAGAGGTGAACTCAAAACAAGAGAAGACAAAAAGGGAGATCTCACATTTCAGCAGGAAAGGAGGAGATCCGCTTAAGGCTGTGTGTTGATTTCCTGTTCGTAAGCTTTAGGGGCAAATCCCCCTTGAACTCATCATGCTAGTTCTTTTTCTACAGAAATACCATCTTTATCAATGGCTCTGATATATTGACCTGACACCATTGGAGAGATACTATTCCACAGCCAAGCAGAGTGTGTAGAAGTTAGACCTGGAGGATAGAACAGGAGACAACCAGAGAAACTAAATAGCAACATGCTGTGTAACAGGGTAATGTGTCCACACTACAGACGGTCTTATAGGGAGGATTGTACAAGCAGATGTTAAAAGTAATTGAGGACGTTAGGTGTGGAATTGTTGATATTCCAAACAATGTTAAAAMAGATACTCTATCTCTAGGCCTTCATTTAGAGTATAACCTTCATTTTAGGAAGTCGTCACAATCTCGCTGGTTTTACATTGCGTCGTTCAAGGATCTGTTTTAGACTGTCAAAACGTATGCTTAAAAACATCCAAAACGAACACCAATGACGTTCAAGTGACCGCAGGTTAAAAACGTCGTCATTTTATTCTGTGAAACTGTACAGATACAAGCCATATTGCATTAAGAAACATCAAGTAGAAACAGCAAGATTATAATTCGTATAAATACATATGTTCTTTTGAAAAAGAGTGAATATTTACAAAATGTGGCCTGTAACGTGGCAATTTAATAGCGACATCTTACAGCTAGACTACATCCCAAATGGCACCCTATTCCCTATGTAGTTCACTACTTTTGACCAGGTCCCCTAGGGCTCTGGTCAAAAGCAGTGCACTATATAGGGAGCCATTTGGGACATAAACACTATACACAAGCATAATACAACTAAAAAAAAACTGTGTGTTAGACATTTCTCTCTGTGCCAAGATGAATGTTCTCAGATGTCTGCAAGTTAGTGTAAAAGTAACATCAGCCACACGGAACAAAAACAGGTACATCAATTTAAAAGTACAGAAGCAAGGAACGAAATGCACATACTCCAAAAACCTTTGTAATTCCTTGCAAAACTTAACAGACATTGGTCTTGTCAGACATTAGCCCTGTATCCCTCGTTTCTCCTTGGATGAGAAACTCACTACATAATACAAAACAGTTGAAAACACATTGAAATGCCATGGCAAAACAGACGTTCTTTGTTGCTGCTGTTACGTCACTGGGTGGCACATTCTGGTTTAAAAGTCATGTTTAAATGAGATTATAGAATGTTTTAAAATGTTATGGGGGTTACTGAAAAGTTCAAACCCCTCAAATAATGAACAAATGTTCAGTCAATGGCTCATAAGGTTGTCAGGAGGGACATTCTCAAAGTAAAGTACTTTTTTCAGAGTTCAAATGTCCAATAGGAGATGGGAAGGGATACGCTCAGTCGGTTTCATCAAAAAAAATTTTTTAAACACATAACTCCTCCACATTAACCTTCTATAAAGTTCATACGGTCGTCTCTCCTTGGTTGCGCTTACTGAGCCGTTTGTAAAACCTGCACCAACTCTGCAATGTTTTCCCCGACCAGATCCAGAACCCGGACGTGATGCCCACTATCATAGTCATCAGGTACTTGATCATGAACACCGTGAAGTCCGGGGTCATCGGGGCAAAGTTGTTGGCCGGGCACGGCACCGCGAAGCGCTTACACGTRTGCATGTGCCAGGTCTTCTCCCATTGGTCGCGGAAGGCCTGCTCGTAGAAGTAACAGGCGATGACGATGGTGGCGGGGACGGTGTACAGGACGCTGAACACGCCGATTCTCACCATCAGCTTCTCTAGTTTCTCCGTCTTGGTGCCGTCGTGCTTCATGATGGTTCTGATGCGGAACAGAGACACGAACCCGGCCAGGAGGAACGAGGTTCCGATGAAGAGGTAGACGAACAGAGGGGCCAGGACGAACCCTCGTAACGAATCCACGCTGTAGATGCCAACGTAGCACACCCCTGTGAGAAGGTCCCCATCCACTTGCCCCATGGCCAGGATAGTGATGGTTTTGACAGCCGGTACCGCCCAAGCCGCTAGGTGGAAGTATTGAGAGTTGGCTTCAATGGCCTCGTGACCCCACTTCATACCAGCAGACAGGAACCAGGTGAGGGACAGGATGACCCACCATATGGAGCTAGCCATGCCAAAAAAGTAGAGGATCATGAACAGGATGGTGCAGCCCTCTTTCTTGGTGCCCTGGGCCACTGTCTTGTAACCGTCCTCTTTAAARTTGTCTATGCAGACCACTTTATCCTCCAGGAAGAAGCCTGCTGTATAGGCCACCGCCACCATGAAGTAGCAGCCTGAGAGGAAGATGATGGGCCTCTCCGGGTAGCGAAACCTCCTCATGTCTACCAAGTATGTGAGCACAGTGAACAGTGTACTCACACAACACAAGATAGACCAGATACCCACCCAGAGTTTGCCGAATTTCAGTTCCTCCTCGCGGAAATACATTAGTCCGTTGGGCTTGGTGGACTCGCATGGGGCACCACAYTCTTTCACCCCCAGGAATTTGTAGTTGAGGTAGGTTGGGACCTGAAGTTGTAGGGGACAGGAGAAGGGCTGGGCAGCAGGGCGACCGATGTTTGGGMGTAYGGTCATGAGCTCWGGCAGGTTGGGAGTGGGGTCCGAGGTAGSGATYTCCGTGTCTGAAGTGTTTTGACCCACACAGATCTCCCCAGCGCCGTGGACGGGGAAGTTCTCGCAGCGGAGTCTCTCTGGCCATTGAAACCCGAACTTGTTCATYAGCGCCTCGCAGCCCTGGCGTGCGCGCTCGCACAGTGATCGYCATGGGGGGATGGCCTGTTCTAGAACTGTGCACACCGGTGCGTACATGGAACACAAGAAAAACTTAAGGTCCATGGAACACTGGACCTTCACGAGCGGGTAAAACTGATGGACCTCCAGCCCCGCATCCTCTTGGCTTGTGTGTCCCAAAAGATTCGGCATGATGGTTTGATTATAGGCAATGTCCGTGCAGAGAGGGATGGAAATTTGCTGACAAAAACCGTGTTCTGGTATAGAAATTCCTTTCTCGCCATGATACTGACCGGTACACGGCTCCAGCATTAGGCAAACAATCACCAGCGCGCACCCCGTTATCCAAATCCACTCACAGGTTCTCCTTACCGCCATGATAGCAGCCCCTGTGTTCAGAACAAAAAAAAGTGTCTAAGAATATTACCCCGCAGCTGCAAAAAACCCAAATCAATTTCAGTCCACAAAAGGTTGAAATGTCCTCTCTTCTCCCGTCTATATAAAAAYGGASAGGAGCCTAAAGTTAAAACAAAGTTAAATGCTTGAAAAATGCCCTCGGTCGCTCTCCCCACATTCCTTATTCCAGTGTTCACAGAACTCTCCAAGAAAATGGAGGATTGCTGGTGAGGGATTTATTTATTCCAATCAAACCACTGAAAACCTGTGAAATTACAATAGAGTAGMTTTTTTTTTGCAGTTCGTTTCCTTACTGACCTGGTTCTTCGTATTGAAAACAAACGTATGACTTGAAAATGGAATGCGTTGACTAATTTCTTCCAGATTCKCACAATCTTCTTTACATCACATTATAGGTTGAAGCAAAATTGAAGTCTGCAAAACCTCATGGTTTTCCATCTCGCCTTACAACTCAGCCAATGTTCAACTCGAGGCGCATTGMTAGGCTATGCTCTACGATTAACCCGGCTCAAAGTCTGTAGTAAAAGACAAATCTCTTCAAAAAGTATACTASTCGTCAAACTATTTCTTCCCACAACGCTAAGACCGTGATCTGCCTTCTAGAGAAACTTGCACGATTGATTCCCCACACACTACAGAGTTTGATCTGTTTCTTGGTGCCCACACATGCGTATTTTCAGGGGCGCCTTGAAACCACACTTTCTCCACCAATTGAACGATTTGTTTTCTCTCCCATCTCGCCATTGATTGGAGAGAAGTGAAAAGGGTGGAGTTTTATGCTATCTTCAGCGATACAGTGGATGAGCTTTTTTTTAAACCTGATTTGTTTCTCAATTAAAATATAAAAATGTTTTAGAATATACATTTTTTATATTCTATGTTGGGAGCGGGCTATAGATAATTTAGGAGACATTCAAACATTACAAGTTGAAAAATAACATTAGACCACCTATCCTACTCTTTACAGCTTCTTAGACCTACATGAAGTAATTTATGTTCTTTTGCATGCCCTATATCTCGTTCTGTTTGTCAGGAAAGTGTCCAGGGTTAAACTCGTAAGCCAGGCCTCTGACAAAGTAGAGCAATAATTGTAATATTTATGGTATTGTTTATTTCAGAGTGGAGCCCAAAGTMTCTGGMAAATCATCTTGGTATGTGGACTGCYAAAACTGTTYGGCAGCCAAGAACATTTTACTCATGACTTGAATCTTCATTAAGTATGTTTTAGAATTTTGCCCATGGCTCATTCATCAAATATAATTTTAAGRTGTTTGTTTGTTGAGTTTTTCAAAACAAACATGTCCTTATAATGTCATTCTTGGTGGATGTCAGGTCGTTTTTTTGGAGGGTGTTAGAGATGGCCTTGCATGCCASTGATAGAGTCAAACTAATGGGCTGCTATTGTTGTAAMGACCGARGCTGGAGATGAGAAGCAGGTACGGGGAGTCAACATTTATTCAGGAACAGACAGGTAACAAAACAGGAACAGCGTCAGCACACGGGTAAACAACGACAAATGACAATTAATGCAGAAGCCGGGAACAGAGCGGGGAACCAGACAGATATATYGGAGGCAATGACAGAGGTGAATGAATCCACGTGAGTCCAATGATCGCTGATGCGCGTGACGYGGGGAAGGCAGGTGTGTGTAATGATGGTGGCAGGAGTGCGTAATGCTGGGGAGCCTGGCGCCTTCGAGKGCCAGGGAGGGGGAGCYGGAGCAGGCGTGACAATTGTACCCTATTGTATGGTAATGTATTAATGTTTATACCATTTTTTGCCTCTCCTTATTCCTAAACATTCTTCATCTTTTCCTATTGATTGGATATCTTCACACCCACAATAGTGATTATCATGAGATGGCAGCACATAGCCTATATGATGTATCATTTATGTAGTTACATAGTAGTAGTCTATACTCTTAGAAAAAAGGGTTCTTCAAAGGGTTCTTCAGCTGTCCCCATAGGAGAACCCTTTTTGTTTCCAGCTAGAACTCTTTTGGGTTCCATGTAGAACCCTTTCCACAGAGGGTTCTACATGGACCCTAAAGGTTTCCACCTGGAACCGAAAGGGTTCTACCTGGAACTAAAAAGGGTTCTTCAAAGGGTTCTCCGATGGGGACATCCAAAGAACCAGTTTAAGTTCTAGATAGCAAAAAAAAATTCTAAGAGTGTGGGTATTGATTTTTCCTACTTTCCTACATGGTTTTCATGAAGCTTGCTGTTTTGTAATGTGTGTGTAATATAATGACTGTTTGTTTTCTGTAGAGATGGTGGTCCACAGAGTTGGGAGAGCTTATAGGGAGGAAATGCCTTGATGTTTCCCATCCAGCATATGGATTTGCTGTTGCTCTCTCTCTCTCTCTCTTTCTTTCTCCTACATTCTGTTTTTCAATCAAGGCTCCCAGAGCAGAGAAAGCCATACCGTACTACCCCTCCCCTCCTCCCTCCATTCCCCTCAGAGAGACCAGCAGAACATAACCCCCGGGGTCCGCAAGTACAGCTATGTATTTATACCATCCCTCTGAATCTATGCAGCAAACCATATGGGAATGTTTTTGACTCAGGGCTGAAAGCAAGCTGCGTTGAAAAAGAGAGAGCTCTGTGTGTGTGTGTGTGTGTGTGTGTGTGTTGTGTTGTGGTGTGTGTGTGTGTGTGTGTGTGTTGGTGTGTTGTGTGTGTGTGTGTGTGTGTGTGTGTGTGTGTGTGTGTGTGTGTGTGTGTGTGGTTGGTTGGATGTTGTGGGTGTGTTTAATACCTCAATGTCACTGCAGTTTCTAATGGGCCCTACTAGCCTGAAGACTTACCATGGTTCCTCTCTATAATGAACACATTATAGACCTTAACCCCAATCTCCATCTGTTATGAATGACTATACAGATACAGTCTTTGTAATCTGTTGTGAATGACTATACAGATACAGTCTTTGGGACCGGCATAAAACACCGTATCTAGGGACACACGCATGCTGATTCACGCAGTGGAAGGTCAATCTAATTGGGTTTTATTCACCAGATAATCTAATGCTGTGTGTCCTTATAATGATATCTAACTGCTACACCACTATTCCCTATATAGTGCACTACTTTTGACCAGGGCCCATTTGTGATGCAGACTCCAGGTCTGTGTGATGGGTCTCTTCAGAAAGCTCTGTTTTTGCTCTGCTTTACTGGCAACATTGTGTTATACTTAACACTATGCTGTGGCTGCTACAGAACCTAAGTAGGTGGCCTCTCCTTTTTGCCATCCTCTGTCTGTTGATTATTACCAGGGAGTGAGAATGAATATCTCGCTGCTAAATCTTGAAACATTGATGGGAAATGTTGGTGAGAGTGCCTTTGTCTCTATGCTGGGGCGGCAGGTAGCCTAGTGGTTAGAGCGTTGGACTAGTAACTGAAAGGTTGCAAGATCAAATCCCTGAGCTGACAAGGTAAAAATCTGTCGTTCTGCCCCTGAACAAGGCAGTTAACCCACTGTTCCTAGGCCATCATTGAAAATAAGAATTTGTTCTTAACTTACTTGCCTAGTTAAATAAAGATAAATTATATATATATATTTCACCTTTATTTAACCAGGTAGGACAGTTGAGAACAAGTTCTCATTTACAACTGCGACCTGGTCAAGATAAAGCAAAGCAGTGAGACACAAACAACATAGAGTTACACATGGTATAAACAAACGTACAGTCAATAACACAATAGAAAAATCTAGATACAGTGTATGCAAATGTAGTAAGATTAGGGAGGTAATGCAATAAATAAGCCATAGTGGCGAAATAATTACAATTTAGCAATTTAACACTGGAGTGATAGATGTGCAGAAAATGAATGTACAAGTAGAGATACCGGGGTGCAAAGGAGCAAAAAATAATAATAAATACAGTATGGGGATTAGGCAGTTGGGTGGGCTATTTACAGATGGGCTGTGTACAGGTGCAATGATCGGTAAGCTGCTCTGACAGCTGATGCTTAAAGTTAGTGAGGGAGATATAGGACTCCAGCTTCAGTGATTTTTGCAATTCCTTCCAGTCATTGGCAGCAGAGAACTGGAAGGAAAGGCGGCCAAAGGAAGAGTTGGCTTTGAGGATGACCAGTGAAATATACCTGCTGGAGCGCGTGCTACGGGTGGGTGCTGCTATGGTAATCAGTGAGCTGAGATAAGGCGGAGCTTTATCTAGCAAAGACTTATAGACAACCTGGAGCCAGTGGGTCTGGCGACGAATATGTAGCAAGGGCCAACCAACGAGAGCATACAGGTCGCAGTGGTGGGTAGTATATGAGGCTTTGGTGACAAAACGGATGGCACTGTGATAGACTGCATCCAATTTGCTGAGTAGAGTGTTGGAGGATATTTTGTAAATGACATCGCCGAAGTCGAGGATTGGTAGGATAGTCAGTTTTACGAGGGTATATTTGGCAGCATGAGTGAAGGATGCTTTGTTGCGAAATAGGAAGCAGATTCTAGATTTAATTTTGGATTAGAGATGCTTAATATGAGTCTGGAAGGAGAGGTTACAGTCTAACCAGACATCTAGGTATTTGTAGTTGTCCACATATTCTAAGTCAGAACCATCGAGAGTAGTGATGCTAGTCAGGTAGACGGGTGCGGGCAGCGATCGGTTGAAGAGCATGCATTTAGTTTTACTTGCATTTAAGAGCAGTTGGAGGCCACGGAAGGAGTGTTGTATTGCATTGAAGCTTGTCTGGAGGTTTGTTAACACAGTGTCCAAAGAAGGGACAGAAGTATACAGAATGGTGTCGTCTGCGTAGAGGTGGACTAGAGAATCACCAGCAGCAAGAGCGACATCATTGATGTATACAGAGAAAAGAGTCAGCCCTTGAATTGAACCCTGTGGCACCTCCATATAGACTGCCAGAGGTCCAGGACAACAGGCCCTCCAATTTGACACACGGAACTCTATCTGAGAAGTAGTTGGTAAACCAGGCGAGGCAGTCATTTGAGAAATGAAGGCTGTTGAGTCTGCCGATTAGAATGCAGTGATTGACAGAGTCGAAAGCCTTGGCCAGGTCGATGAAGACGGCTGCACAGTACGGTCTTTTATCGATGGCAGTTATGATATTGTTTAGGACCTTGAGCGTGGCTGAGGTGCACCCATGACCCGTTCGGAAACCAGATTGCATAGCGGAGAAGGTACGGTGGGATTCGAAATGGTCTGTGATCTGTTTGTTAACTTGGCTTTCAAAGACTTTAGAAAGGCAGGGTAGGATATATATAGGTCTGTAACAGTTTGGGTCTAGAGTGTCTCCCCCTTTGAAGAGGAGGATGACCGCAGCAGCTTTCCAATCCTTGGGGATCTCAGACGATACGAAAGAGAGGTTGAACAGGCTAGTAATAGGGGTTGCAACAATTGCGGCAGATACTTTTTAGAAAGAGAGGTTCCAGATTGTCTAGCCCAGCTAGGGGTCCACATTTTTCAGAACATCAGCTATCTGGATTTGGGTGAAGGAGAAATGGGGGAGGCTTGAGCAAATTGCTGTGGGGGGTGCAGAGCTGTTGACCGGGGTAGGGGTAGCCAGGTGGAAAGCATGGCCAGACATAGAAAAATGCTTATTGAAATTCTCGATTATCGAAGATTTATCGGTGGTGACAGTGTTTCCTAGCCTCAGTACAGTGGGCAGCTAGGAAGAGGTGCTCTTATTCTCCATTTATTGAACAATGTACAGTATGCCAGAGCTTGCCAATAGTTTCTTGTGCACTGTCCAAGCAGTATATTTTAATTCCAACCGGCTCATTCAACCACAACAATACGTACACTACTGGTCAAACGTTTTAGAACACCTACACATTCAAGGGTTTTTCTTTATTTTTTACTATTTTCTACATTGTAGAATAATAGTGAAGACATCAAAACTATGAAATAACACATAGGGAATCATGTAGTAATCAAAAAAAGTGTTAAACAAATCAAAATATATTTTATATTTGAGGAGGAGGTGTTATGGTGTGGGGGTGCTTGCTGGTGACACTGTCTGTGATTTATTTAGAATTCAAGGCACACTTACCCAGCATGGTAACCACAGCGATACGCCATCCCATCTGGTTTGCGCTTAGTGGGACTATCATTTGTTTTTCAACAGGACAATGAGCCAACACACCTCTAGGCTGTGCAATGAATATTTTACCAAGAAGGAGAGTGATGGAGTACTGCATCAGAGGACCTGGCCTCCACAATCCCCCGACCTCAACCAAAATGAGATAGTTTGGAATGAGTCGGACCGTAGAGTGAAGGAAAAGCAGCCAACAAGTGCTCAGCATATGTGGGAACTCCTTCAAGACTGTTGGAAAAGCATTCCAGGTGAAGCTGGTTGAGAGAATGCCAAGAGTGTGCAAAGCTGTCATCGAGGCAAAGGGTGGCTATTTGAAGAATCTCAAATATATTTGGATTTGTTTAACACTTTTTTGGTTAATACATGATTCCATGTGTTATTTCATAGTTTTGACATCTTCACTATTATTCTACAATGTAGAAAATAGTAAATATAAATGAAAACCCTTGAATGTGTAGGTGTTCTAAAACTTTTGACCGGTAGTCTAGTTATGAAAAAAGTCAACTGAAAAAGAGATCTGATGAAATGGAGAGATTAAGTTTAGCTGAACTGAAGAACTGATGACACTAACTGAAGTTTCACAGAGAGGAGACTTCGTTAAGGAAGTATGCAACACTATCTGCACTTCAAACCATGCAGGGTTCCATCACAGCAAGATATCTGCGCAAATCTAACCCATCAATCAATTAATCATGTCTTAGAGCTCATCATCAATGACTGATGCTGTTCGGTTATTGATTAATTTACAGTATTCCATGAATTAAAAACCTTTCCCGGCCTACCTCTAGAGTGTGTTTTAAAAAATAGATCATAGTTAGAGTATAGCAGCAGAACGCTCGCGTTCTCCATGTAAATTTGGAGACGGAGAGAGGTGAGTATACTCCACGCTGAGCTCCCAACATCAATCATACAGAGCCTAGAGGGTCAAACAGGGAATGGCCATTTGAAGTCATTCCATTTTGCGCTGTTTTTTTGGTTGATTCTTTTCAGTGTGTCAAATAGTTATCTTTTTGCTTTCTCATAATTTGGGTCTAATTGTGTCGCTGTCCTGGGGCTTTCTCTCTCTATCTCTCCCCCTCTCTCTCTCTCTCTCTCTCTCTCTCCCCCCCTTTCTCTCTCATCTCTCTGACTCTTTCTTTTTGCCTCTCTTTCTCTTTCTCTCTACCAGTTCCATTTTCTTGCCTTTGCTTCTCTCAGCTTTCTTCTCTCAGTTTTCTCTCAGCCCTTGAATTGTCAGTAATTGTTCAAATAGGTTAAGCATAGCATACCTCCTGAGATCAAAGCTTCAGTGGGGCAGCTATGTACGGTATAAGACACTGACTAGTGTCCAGTGGTCCTGATAGATGTATCTGAACTGCATACAGAGTACTGCACGGAGTTGGGTCACCAAGGGTTCAACTGAAGGAGCAGCTTGGAGCTTGGAGTTGGCAGTTGTTCAGGAGGAGGATGACTCCCTAATGTCTCATACATAAGACAGCTATGTGTCTGACTCTGACCCACTGAAAGAGATCTGTGAAACAGTCCCTTCCTATTCAATTTGATGGTCTTCATGGCACAGTATGTTACATTGTTATCACACTGAGGCATACTAGAGAACATTTGACCTTGATTTGCTCACAAATTCCATTGCTCTTTGACTGATAATTCACTTCCCGCCTGTGTCATAGCACAATCATTGACGCTCTGGCCTAAATATTATATTCCTCTATTAGACTTCCCTATCCAAATGCTACCGAGGGTCCGCTGTGGGGGGAGAGTATCTCTGCTTCTCCTTGTGGGAGGATGGGGGTTAGGGACTCAACTCTGGCTTTAATTAGTGAATTAAGACAACACCCTATCCTCCCTCTCTTCCCACTCTTCTTTCACCGGTGGCAGGGCTCTTCTCAGATCCAACCTGTGGCCAGGGGGAATCTGGGGTATGTAAGTTCATGGAAGGTTCAAGGGGTCACACTTTTCCCTCACTCTACTGATAACCTGGTCAGGGCTCTTGAATGGACATCTGGAATGTTTTGAACAAATGTTGCCTCCTCCTCCTGCTTTATTTATCTAACTSATGACACGTCCACAAATACTGCTTTGTATGCAGCTGAAAAATCCCACATGGGATGGGACATTTTTTCATGGGGTGTCATGCCATCAGTCTTTATATTGTGATTCACTTATAGCACTCCTCTCTCTCTCTCTCTTGCTCTCTCTCTCTCAATTAAATTCATCAGGGTTTTATTGGATTGGGGAGGTTTCAAAAAGATAAAGACATTGTGTTGTGTTATGAATAGTAGGGGAAGAAAAATAAACAGACAAAATATTGGTGGTATTTACATTGTTGTTCGTGCTCCACTGGTTATCCTTTTCTCATGGCAACGGGGCCACAAATCTTGCTGCTGTGATGGCACACTGCGGTATTTCGCCTAACAGATATGGGAGTTTATCAATGTCTGATTTGTTTTCAAATTATTTGTGGGTCTGTGTGATCTGTGGGAAATATGTGTCTTTAATGTGGTCACACATTTGTCAGGAGGTTAGGAAGTGCAGCTCAGTTTCCACATAATTTTGTGGGCAGTGTGCACATAGCCTGTCTTCTCTCGTTAGCCAGGTCTGCCATTGGCAGCCTCCCTTAATAGCAAAGCTATGCTCTGTACATAGTCAAGGATTTTGGGTCAGTCATAGTGGTCAGTTATTCTGCCACTGTGTATTCTCTGTTTGGGGACAGATAGCGTTCAAATTTGCTCAGTTTTTTTGTTAATTATTTTCAGTGTGTCAAATTATTATATTTGAGCTTTCTCATAATTTGTTTCTGTTTAATTGTGTTGCTGTATTGGGGTTTTCCCTCTCCCTCTCTCTCTATCTCAGCCGCTCGCTCTATCTATCTCTCCTCTCTCTCTCTCTCTCTCTCTCTCTCTCTTCTCTCTCTCTCTCTCTCTCTTCTCTCTCTCTCTTCTCTCCTCTCTCTCACCCTCTCTCTCTCTCTCTCTCTCTTCTCTCTCTCTCCCTCTCTCTCTACCCTCTCTCTCTAATCTCTCCTCTCTCTCTCTCTATCCCACCCTCTCTCTCTCTAGTCTCTTTATCCTCTCGCTCTTTCTCTTTCTCTCCAGTTGTTTTCTTAACTCAAGAGGCCAGCTGTCGGCAGGACACGTCTGACCCTGGATATCTAACAACCCTGCCGTTGTTTCACCGCTGGAGATGTGCGGGGAACGTAAACATACCATGCCACTAACCCAAACACACACACTGCAAAGGACCTTTTTAGGCAAAAATTGTGGAAGGCTCTGCGCATACAAGTGCATGGAGGCAGCGCTGGTGTGGATCTGTCGACCTCTTCTCTCTCTCTAATCTCTCCTCAATTATTATCTCTAGCTTTCCCTCCCTCTCTCTTCTGTTTCTCTCTCAATTTTCTCTCTCTTTTTCTCTAGTTTCAACATGTCAGCATACAAATACAAGCATACACACATACATTCAAACATATACAGTGACAAAACATAAACACCTACCTAATGCTTCATCGGACTGTTAGTAGAGTATTGGTAGTGATGAATTGATTGAGTTGAGAATGTAGAAGAGAGTGGTGGTGTTCAGTGCAGCTGGATCAAATCCCTCTACAGTGTACAGAGCCCATGCAGTACAGGGGCAAGGTGTACATCTCCTTCCAAAACACCGGGTTGCATCCCAAATAGCACCCTATTCCCTATATTGTGTACTTTTGACCAGAGCACTATGGGTCTGCTCAAATGTAGTAGACTAAATAAGGAATTGGGTGGCATTTGGGATGCACTCGGGAACAACCGGGGGGCCGGGAAAAGTGGTGATGACAGAATGATTTATTACTTACAGATATGAAGCATGGCTGCTCATGCACGACCCCATTTACACACAGACACACACACACATGCTCCATGCACGAACCATTTAACACACACCACACCCAACACAACACACACACACACACACAACACACACACACACACACACAACACCACACACAGCACACACACACACACACAAACACACACACAACACACCACACACACAATGCTCCATGCACGAACCCCTTTACACACACACCACATTCACACAATGCCCATGCACGAACCCATTTACACACACAATGCTCCATGCACTATCCCATTTATGAAATACAATTTAAACGCTGAAAGAATGAGTGATATTTCCCCTGGAAATGTAAGTGGGTGTGAGGTGCAGAGTGCGGGGAGAGGGTGGGTATGACTGGATGTTTACAATCCTTGTGTAAACTAAGTGGTATGTTAGGCGCATCTTGGACTCATCACAACAAAATGAAGAGAGAAACCACTAAGGTTCTTGAGCTTGGTCTGTTAAAATAGCTGTGCTCAGGTTGGATGGAGGATTTTTTAACATAGGGTCGCTTGAGACAGCTGAGGATTTAAGCTTACATTAACCTGGGATGATAGATTGTGTGTCTGTGTTAAATGTGTGTTGTCCAGCTCATACTGTGATGTACTGTACAGTATGTCTGTGGGATAACGCCTGTGAACATCAATTCAGCGCACCCCTCGGGTTTAGCAACAAGGTGGTGTGTGTGTGTGTGTCCATGCACACGTGTACAGTATGTGTACGTACGTGTGAAACATACTAGTAGAAGAAACCGCAAGAGAGCGCTAAAACATGTTATAAGGGCGATGGAGTGACAAGGATAGAGAACAGGGATTAAATGACTGAATGGGCGATGGGCGGGGGGAGGAAGAGGAGGTGGAGGGAGGGGGCTAAGGGGGGTCAGTCTCCAGAGAGGAGTCTTGCGATTACTTACTCGCCACTCTCAGTGTGGAAGATAAAAGCGAATMAAAAAACATGTATATTCCGAGGCAGCACCAGCACCCACACATGGCTCATGTTTCATTTATCCAGCTCCCTTCCCTCCCTAACACACACACACTGACAGGCACAAATGAACACACACACACCTACGGGCACACACACACACATGTATTTATACGTATGCACACACACATTGATAACATTCACCATTTACATTTTTGTTTTATTCACAAATCCATGGCCATGTAGGATCAGCCTGTTACTAGTCAGCCATAGTGACAGATACTATTTCAACTAAACAAATTAGTGCTTCTCTTACTCCCACAAACTGGACCCCTGTAACCTGCGATCCTCCTGCCAGTAAGCATATCTCTCCTTCTCATTCACTCTTTCACTCTCTCTCTCTCCCTTCCATCTTTTCATCTCCCCACTCCATTATCCTCCCATCATCCGAATTCCAGAGAAAGTGGTGTTGAGAAAAACCAGGCCTCTCCTCTCCAACAGATCTTTCTCTATCTCTCTATCTCCCTATCCCTCTCTCTACCTCTCCCTCACTTTCTCTCTCTTTCGCCGTCTTTCTCTCTCAGTGTATCCATCTCCCCTTCTCCTCCCTCTGATACACATACACACACACTGGAGGGCATCGGGCCTATGCTATTGCCCACCTCGGAGATACCATAACCCCACAGATTACATAGGATCTGTATAGATGCTATATTTAAGCAATAAGGCCAGAGGTGGTATGGTATATMGSRKATATACCACAAACCCCTGAGGTGCCTTATTGCTATTATAAACTGGTTACCAAAGTAATTATATACAGTCTGATATACCACGACTGTCAGCCAATCAGCATTCAGGGCTCGAACCACCCAGTTTATAATGGCCATTATACAACGGGTGGGTACAATCTTGAATGCTGATTGGTTAAAACCGCATTCCAGCCTGTGTCTATTCCGCAAGTTACCCCCGGTTAAATCTATGCATTAAAATACCTATTTACTCTGTTTCATTTTACTGCGCAATCCACTGTGTCATCAGCCCAGCCAGGCAATTTATAAACTTAATCTGCACTATAAAAAGCATCTACACATTATCTCACATTTCTTTTAGACTAACATTTCATTTTCAACATTGGAGATTGTTTTCCTTGCTTTCTGTCTCTCTGACATTTGCAACATTGTTTCAATATTCAAATTCGGTCTCCAGCTGTCGTATAGTAATGAACGTGTCGCGAATCAGGATGAGACAGACAGACAGCCAGTCGAAATCATGAATCAGCATCATTTTTATGGATATATACAAATAACTATCAATAGAAAACAGGTAAAACTAAACGAAATGCAGCTAGTTTGCAGTCTTTACAGCTTCAGTTTTGTAAGGTTCTGCTTTTCTTTTCTTAGTCAACCTTGTGTTCTTTTTCTTTGTGTTCTGGAACGTAGCCCTGTTTCTTTGTGTTCTGGAACGTAGCCCTGTCTTTCATTTTTGTTCATTGATTTCATCTGCGTTCGTTTCTCACCTGGTCTCATCAGCTCCCTTTTTAGTTCAGTTCTTTCTGTTTGTATGGTTGTGAGGTATTGTTTGTTTTTGACTGCCTACCTATGTTTGACCATTGCCTGCGACCACGATTCCTGCCTTCTGTGAAGGCTTAATAAACAACTGCCGCGCTCCGCGCTGGAATCTACACGTTTTTTCTTCCTGAGTATCCATTACAAGTTTGAAGCGATTGTGTTTGCTGTGTTGTTGGCTAGCTTCTCTGAACAAGTGGCCTGACGAGAGAGCACATTTTCTATGCCAGGCGAAATTGTGCATCATTAGATCATTGTTATGGATGTACCCAAATAAGTGTCACTAGAAAACAGCTTAAACAAACGCAAATGCAACTACTACGCTGTTATTCTGGATGCACTGTTTGACGTGACTGTAAGTTAGCCGTAGTTGGCTAGCTAGCAAGGAAGGGATAAGAACGTTGCCAGCCAGTATGGCAATGGAACATTTAGAACCAACAACTGGTTCGCGTCCATAGATYCAGAACAAAAAGACTTAACAACTGGGTCGCGTCTCTGTCAACTAAACTGATAGAACGAACGACCAGCCGGCTAGGGTAGCAACCCTAGATTTGTGCCCAGACTATATCTTGTGGAAGGATGAAATAGTATGAATAAATTAATAATTACATTGTTTTAATTAAAATATGTAAATCATTATTTGAATATGTTGGCAACCCGTTAAATATAAAAGTGATAATGCCCTCGAAGCCGGTGTTTAGAGGATATATTGTCACAGTTTGCCAATATAACAACACCATGCCAATATATATTCCAAACACCGGCTTCTCGGGCGTTATCACTTATTTATAAACTGGGGGGTTTGAGCCCTGAATGCTGATTGGCTGACAGCCGGGGTATATCAGACCATATACCACACTTATGACACAACATTTATTTTTACTTCTCTAATTAACTTGGTAACCAGTTTATAATAGCAATAAGGCACCTCAGGGGTCTGTCATATATTACTAACTTACCACGGCTAAGGGCTGTATCCAGGCACTCCTTGTTGCGTCGTGCYTAAGAACAGTCGTTAACCGTGGTATATTGGCCATATACAACACCCCCTCATGCCTTATTGCTTAAATATACCACACCTAAGGGTGGTTTATTTGCATGACGCAAAGCGGAGTGCCTCGATACAGCACTTAGCAGTGGTTTGTTGGCCATATATCACAAACCCACTAGGTGCCTTATTGCTATTATATATCGAATATAACAGTAAACAAGTTGTGTCATACCCGTGGTATATTGTCTGATATACACACGGCTGGAATGCTGTTTCAGAACCCAGGACCGAAACTACCCGGTTTATAATAGTATATTATAGTATATATATATTTAATGGGAGTTGTAGGCTCCCTTTGCTGGATCACATATCAGACTGGGATGTATGCTATCCATTGTCTCTCTGATTCATTTGCCAGATGTGAGAGCGAAGGGCCCCTGAGCCACAAAGGTCTTTCATAGCTAATATTCCCATAATGATAGCCAGAGATGAGCCGACATAAAGATCCCAGAGATAAACCAACATAAAGATCCCAGATAGATTATAGCTTTCAGAAATGTCAGGATATTAAATACACATCCAGKAGACTTGTGTAACTCAGGACTGATACAGCATCCTATGTGAAATCAGAAACTCAGTGACCACTTAGCTACCTTAGCTTTTGGTAGAGATCCTGGAAAAGTCACCAAGCGTCTCTTTGGATTTGCTAGTGCAATGCAGTGATCCAGAGGTCTCCTATAACCAGAGAAGGATTTACCTATGGCAGAAGTGGATATATACCCATGGACTGGTTTCCCAGCACAGCAGCTCTATCGTCCGGCTGTGTCGGTGTGGCTGAGCTGATAATGTGTTTTCCTGCTGTTCCACAGGTCTTGCTTTGTCACTTGATACCGTTGACCGCCTCAGACAGATGGATGAAGTGAAAGAACGAGTCAACCTTTATCTCCTCTTTAGCCCTTTCCCTCGTCCCCTTGATGCCCGCTCTGTGAAGGTTCCCAGGAGACCGTTTCGGGAGGAGAGGTTAGATATGGGAGAGTTGCTCTTCGGAGGAAACAGCAGTAAGTCTCAAATCTGATAACCACCACTTCAAACAACCACTTAAAGTCAGAGCTTTGTCTTTAAAAAATGGGTTTATCCACTGATATGAACCATATTGTAACTGGCTTGAACAAGGCGTCTGAATGATCTGTGTCACGTGTGATTTGGATGATCCCCGAGAATCTAGATCTCTACTTTCTGATACATTTACCCAATTTATTCATCCCCACCATTGCTACAAGGCTGTAGCAGTGACATGGTCGTATTCCGATGATTACACTAATAAGGGGTTACTTGCTTGCTGGTAATTATACGTCCAGCTTTCATTAGGGTGGAAAGGGTGCATGTGATTGTGGCCCTCTGACTGGACTGACTGGACTGTTGTAATACAGACCGTGGTGTAGTGGATACGGAATGTAGTGCGTACAGAATCAACTGCTGTCACAGACAATGTGTGAGGCTCTTGGCCCTGTCTGAGAAGCTGATGCAACTAGCTGAAATGAAGCCAGTAGACTGTGACACTGACATGACATCACCGGAGTTCAATTACCAAAGATAATATAATCAAAGACAAGACCCCTGCGACACGATCAGTCAATCTCATAATGACATATACGATCACAGAGGGGACTTTTTTCATCTGGCTTTATTCATCGTTGATCTCTGATTTCGTAAGATCAAAGAACATGGAGAAAGTTGTGCTTTCAACCCACACATTGGCTCCATTAACCTTCACATATTGAGGAGTTAAACAGAGTGCCTCGTGGGGGACAAGAGTGACAACAACACCCCCAGCTACAAACATCCACCCAACACCCTCTCTAGACATTCTCAGATTCTCTATTGTCGGATTTCAGAGAGCACCTTTTATGCCATGAAGTCTTTGAAATGAAAGAAAAGATATTGCGTAAAAAGGGCAGGAAGGGTACTGGGGATTCCTGCACTGTTGATGGTATGTTAAAGAGCACATGATATTAACATCCCATTACCATCCCATTCACACACATTAACATGACAAGCTGCCTGAAGGGGGGCCCAGTGCACCCTGGGATACTCCGGACAATAGAGCTCCTCCCACAGGTCAGTCACAGGGAGGAGGAGAGAAAAGAAGAGAGGAGAAGAAGAAGAAGAAAAAAAGAAGAGAGAGAGAGAGAGAAGAGAGAAAGAGGGAGAAGTAGGGCTGGCGTAAGGGAAAAGGGTAGAGCAGGACAAAGAGAAAGTGTAGAATAGGCAGGGGATACAAAAAAGAGGAGTTTGAGTGGGCGGACTAACTTGAGGGAGAGACGCAGACTGAAAAGTGGTCTGAAAGGCATCTAGAGCTATAGGACCCTGAGATTGTGTTAWATAAACTACGGTTCTATGGAGAAAGTTGCCAACTGGTCKAACTGTGGATGCATTCACGTGRACTGTTTYCACACAACCTCAAATGACAGACWATCTTTACTTGATTTSAAGAGTRGCTAATACAACTAGTATTGCTAATATCTCTTGAATGAAATGCATGTCATTAATTAGTAGCAGTAATAAGGACACTGTAAATTCTTTCATGTAAATCATGGAGATTTTAATTGTATTTTTCCTCTGTTCYGTCTTCCACTTATCCTACTGACTCATCTTACACAAACAAACCTCAGTCTTGCACAACACCACAAGTGTTCCCAAATTCATCAATATTTATCCGTCAACACCCTCTCCTACTGAAGTTTAGATTCGGGCAAATTTTGTAGCCAACCCCCGTCCTCTCTCACTCGCTCTCTCTCTCCGCCTCCTCTCTCGTTCCCCCCTCTGTTTTCTTTGTTGATGTTTGCCCCGAGGCCTTGGCCACAGTTCATACACGACAAAACACTTCTAGATTTTTGCATCATTTGCTGACCCGCAGAGGTCACTGGGGGTCAAAGGGTCATGGGTAGAGGCTTTGACTGAATTGTGCAGTGGCCATTTTGGGGGGAGAGCAGAGCAGACCTTTTCTCTTTCTTCTCTCTTTCTTCTCTGTTCTCCTCCGTCTTCTGAAATCGGAGATGTGTCCTCCCTTCTTAATAAATCTTTGTCACTTCCTCAGTTGAACAGYGTTCATGTTCCAACTGAATTCAGGCCTTGGTTTTTACTTCTTCCATCCCTATTCTTTTTCAATTTGGTGCCTTGGTGTACRGGTATGTKTTTTCTATTGGGAGGGAGTTAGMCCTTGGGAGGTAACACATMCAAATKATTTCTATCTGAWACAAATGTGTGRCTAGACGGCTTATCAGTGTGTGGCTGCCGTGTATGTTTCTACGACTCCCGGAGGCACAGTCTCCTCCTGTGTGAGTGACTGGGTTAAGCTCTGAGTYGAGAGGGAACACGAAGAGGCTTCCTGACGCCTGGTCACTCGCAGTGTGAGTCTAGTCATGGCACTGAGACGCCCCTGTGTGAGAAGGCAGAGAGCAGAGCAACACACTCAGCACACCAAGAGAGATGCCAGAGGAGGAGAGAGAGAGGAAGGGGCTGGAATTCGATAAGTGGTTTGAGTTTTAGAGAGGGAGGGAGGAATTGAGAATCCATTTTAAAGTTTCAGCTGCCATTGCAAAATAATCCTTGTATTGCTCTATGTTTAACTGTAACCCATATTGCTATGGGGCAGTTTCAGGACCCTGCCTGCCTGCCTGCCTGCCTGCCTGCCTGCCTGCCTGCCTGCCTGCCTGGTGGATGGACAGAGGAATGTGCCAGGGAGCCCTGAGTGCAGCCAATCACAGTCTAAGGAGACGCAACGCGCCATTAGGCAAAACACATGAGCTGTCCTCCCAGGAATAGCCCTGGGTTCATTACTAGCTGCCCCCTCTTCCCCTCTTCCCCACTCCCCTCTTCCCCCGCTCCCCTCTCCCCCTCTCCCCTCTCCCTCCCACAGGCACAGAGGGGTAGAGGCTTGGGGCTCAAAGGGGTAGAACAACCTAAACATAGACCTCTGGCTGGGGGGAGGAGAGAGGGGTGTGGGGGTGTGGAGGAAGTTCAAACGGCCAATTGTTTCTATACAAGCAACTTGACCACATGGTCATTAGTGGCATYATAAAGCTCAGTGGGTGTAGAGGACGTGTCCGGTCGGAGTCAACTAACTTAAACACTGCTGTAAATCTCTGCACTGCACTGTCACGGTGATGATGAGTGCACACATCTGTGGCGATGAGTACTCGTCTTTAGTTGGGGTTAGAAATAGAGAGAGAAGAGCACATGACAGCAGCTAACAATGCCATCCTATTGGCATAGGATGTGGCTAACAACTGTTCCCAAATCACTAGTCTGCACACAGACACACAATACGCTTATATAAAACATACTGCAGTGACATTTATTTGGTGTGAAAGTCATACAGGGATGTGATTCCCTTGAGAGAAGAAATATGACTGGCTCATTCCTTTACTAATGAGATTACCATACCCTCCATCACTACCTTCATGGTGGAGGTGGAGAAAGATGTCTGGAGGATGAGACAGGGCCGATTGCAGGGTGTTGGGCGTCTGAGCTGCAGGGGTTGGGATTCCCCAGCAAGACTCAGAGAAGACAGAGATGGGATTAGAGATGGGATTAGAGATTAGGGCAGAAGACACACAGAGATACTGCCAGGCAGGCTTCAATAAAGATATCATCTGTGCATGGCATCTTTGGTTGATCTCGCTCTCTCTTTTTTTCTGACAGGCAGTCAGGCAGACACACATAACCTCCCCTGTTCTTACCAGAGGTTGCATTCTAAACGGTGTGCTCCATGTCAGCGTGTTTGAGCAGAGTGATTTCAGAGACTCACTCGAGGCACCTCACTGTGGCTGTGAAAGGCTTTGAACAGCTTGATCTCTGGAGCAGTAAGGGCTCTATTCAATCTGTATTGCTGAGGCGTGAGAAATACACTAGAAATGTAAGGGTCATTTCCTATTGAGCCGACATCTGCAGCGTTTACCGTGAATGCAGTCTCCACTAACACGGGAAGGTTGCCTTCAAATTTCAATCAAGCTGGAACGCTGAATTTCGAATTGAATAGAGCTCTAAATTAATACTCAACAAACCCTGGAATTCAACAGTTCACACAAGAAAGGCCTAATGGAATTAAACCCTTTAAACGGCAAAGCTTTGACRCCAGACCTTCTTKTTTAGTCAGCTTGACAGGCAGATCAAGGCTTTGCTCCTGTGTTATGGCAACACGTGCTGGGTATAGAAACAGTAGGTTCAACTGCCGGTCACAGGAGAGGGAGAGCGGGAGAGGGAGAGAGGGAGATAGAGAGAGAGATAGAGGTGTGTGAGAGAGAGCGAGATGTGTGTGTGAGAGAGAGAGAGAGAGAGAGGGAGGGAGTGTGTGGCTTCCCCCTTCCTCTCTACAATCCTTCCTCTCTACATCCCTCTCTCCCTTCCTCCATCCCTGTCTCCCTCCCCCCTCCTTCCATCCCTCCCTCTAGCCCTCTCTCCCAGGGAGCTATTGTGGATCCCCAGGACAATGGGAGGTTCTTCCTGCTCCACTAAGAGAGAAGAGTAGTCTGCTGGAACGGGATGCCATGGCGTTTACAGCCCTGGGGTCATAAATACCTCGACTGTGTCAGCATCAGCCTAGTGTGTGTTCAGTTKTTTTTTTGAATTTAACCTTTACTTAACTACGGAAAGTCAGTTAAGAACCAATTATTATTTACAATGACGGCCTACCCCGGCCAAACCCTAACCTGGCCAACTGTGTGCCGCCCTATGGGACTCCCAATCACGGCCGGTTGTGATACAGAATGGAATCAAACCTGGGTCTGTAGTGACGCCTCTAGCACTGAGATGCAGTGCCTTAGACCGCTGCGCCACTCGGGATGGGACATCACGCCCAGAGCCTACACATATACAGTTGAAGTCGGAAGTTTACATACACCTTTGCCAAATACATTTAAACTCAGTTTTTCACATTTCCTGACATTTAATCCTAGTAAAAATTCCCTGTTTTAGGTCAGTAAAGGTCACAACTTTATTTTAAGAATGTGACATGTCAGAATAATAGTAGAGAGAATGACTTATTTCAGCTTTTATTTCTTTCATCACATTCCCAGTGGGTCAGAAGTTTGCATACACTCAATTAGTATTTGGTAGCATTGCCTTTAAATTGTTTAACTTGGGTCAAATGTTTCAGGTAGCCTTACACAGGCTTCKCACAATAAGTTGGGTGAATTTTGGCCCATTCCTCCTGACAAAGCTGATATCAGGTTTGTAGACCTCCTTGCTCGCACATGCTTTTTCAGTTCTGGCACACATTTTCTATAGGATTGAGGTCAGGGCTGTGTGATGGCCTCTCCAAAACCTTGACTTTGTTGTCCTTAAGACATTTTGCCACAACTTTGGAAGTATGCTTGGTGTCAGACCCATTTGCGACCAAGCTTTAACTTCTTGACTGATGTCTTGGGATGTTGCTTCAATATATCCACATCAATATATCCACATTTTCCTTCCTCATGATGCCATATATTTTGTGAAGTGCACCAGTCCCTCTTGCAGCAAAGCACCCCCACAACATGATGCAGCCACACCCGGGCTTCACGGTTGGGATGGTGTTCTTCGGCTTGCAAGACTCCCCCTTTTTCCTCCAAACATAATGATGGTCATTATGGCCAAACAGTTCTATTTTTGTTTCATCAGACCAGAGGACATCTCCAAAAAGTACGATCTATGTCCGTATGTGCAGTCTGGCTTTTTATATGGTGGTTTTGGAGCAGTGGCCTCTTCCTTGCTGAGCGGCCTTTCAGGTTATGTTGATATAGGACTCATTTTACTGTGGATATAGATACTTTTGTACCTGTTGCCTCCAGCATCTTCACAAGGTCCTTTGCTGTTGTTCTGGGATTGATTTGCACTTTTCGCACCAAAGTACGTTCATCTCTAGGAGACAGAACGCGTCTCCTTCCTGAGCGGTGTGGGCTACGTGGTCCCATGGTGTTTATACTTGCGTACTATTGTTTGTACAGATGAACGTGGTATCTTCAGGCATTTGGAAAATGATCCCAAGGATGAACCAGACCTGTGGAGGTCTACAATTTTTTTCTGAAGTCTTGGCTGATTTCTTTTGATTTTCCCATGATGTTAATCAWAGAGGCACTGAGCTTGATGATAGACCTTGAAAATCATCCACAGGTACACCTCCAATTGACTCAAATGATGTCAATTAGCCTACCAGAAGCTTCTAAAGCCATGACATTTTCTGGAATTTTCCAAGCTGTTTAAAGGCACAGTCTACTTAGTGTATGTAATTCCACCGGAATTGTGGAATCTGGAATCTGTCTGTAAACATTTGTTGGAAAAATTACTTGTGTCATGCACAAAGTAGATATCCTAACCGACTTGCCAAAACTATAGTTTGTTAACAAGAAATTTGTGGAGTGGTTGAAAAATGACTTTTAATGACTCCAACCTAAGTGTACGTATGTAAACTTCTGACTTCAACTGTATTTACTTGAATGTACAATACCGTGGGATATGCGTCAACAGCAACCATGGTAAAATCCTCTGCATTATCATTAACAGCAGACTCGTATATTTCCTCAGTGAAAACAATGTACAGAGCAACTGTCAAATTGCCTTTTTACCAAATTACCTTACGACAGACTACGTATTCACCCTGCACACCCTAATTGGACAAACAAACCAAAACAAAGGCAAAGTCTTCTCATGCTTTGTTGATTTCAAAAAAGCTTTTGACTCAATTTGGCATGAGGGTCTGCTATACAAAGGGATGGAAAGTGGTGTTGGGGGAAAAACAAACAACATTATAAAATCCATGTACACAAACAAAAAGTGTGCGGTTAAAATTGGCAAAAAACAAACACATTTCTTTCCACAGGGCAGTGGGGTGAGACAGGGATGCAGCTTAAGCCCCACCCTCTTCAACATACATATCAACGAATTGGTGAGGGCACTCGAACAGTCTGCAGCACCCGGCTTCACCATACTAGAATCTGAAGTCAAATGTCCACTGTTTGTTGATGATCTGGTGCTTCTGTCCCTGACCAAGGAGGGCCTACAGCAGCACCTAGATCTTCTGCACAGATTCTGCCAGACCTGGGCCCTGACAGTAATCTCAGTAAGACCAAAATAATGGTGTTCCAAAAAAGGTCCAGCTGCCAGGACCACAAATACAAATTACATCTAGACACAGTTGCCCTAGAGCACACAAATAACTATACATACCTCGGCCTAAACATCAGCGCCACAGGTAACTTCCACTAAGCTGTGAACGAGTTGAGAGAAAAGGCAAGTATGGCCTTCTATGCCATCAAAAGGAACATACATTTGACATACCAATTAGGATCTGGCTAAAGATATTTGAATCAGTTGTAGAACCCATTGCCCTTTATGATTGTGAGGTCTGGGGTCCGCTCACAAACCAATAATTCACAAAATGGGACAACCACCAAATTGAGACTCTGCAGCAGAATTCTGCAAAAATATCCTCACTGTACAACGTAAAACACCAAATAATGCTTGCAGAGCAGAATTAGGCCGACACCCGCTAATTATCAAAATCCAGAAAAGAGACGTTAAATTACAAGCACATAAAAGGAAGCGAGAAGGTTTTAAATTCTAGCAGCATATTGATTGCAGCACCAGCGCGGGCAATACACTGTACCATTGCTACTCTAACTTCCGCGATGCATACAAGGCCCTCCCTTCAGCAAATCCGACCATGACTCCATCTTGCTTCTACCGTCTTATAGGCAGAAACTCAAACAGGATGTACCCATGACTAGAACCATTCAATGCTGGTCTGACCAATCGGAATCATCGCTTCAAGATTGTTTTGATCACGCGGACTGGGAAATGTTCCAGGCAGCCTCAGAGAATAACATCAATCTATATGCTGACTGTGAGTGAGTTTATAAGGAAGTGCATTGGAGATGTTGTACTCACTGTGACTATCAAAACATACCCTAACCAAAAACCATGGATGGATGGCYGCATTCGCGCAAAACTGAAAGCACAAACCACCGCATTTAACTATGGAAAGAGGACTGGGAATATGGCCGAATATAAACAGTGTAGTTATTCCCTCCGCAAGGCAATCAAACAAGCGAAATGCCGGTACATGGACAAAGTGGAGTCGGAATTCAACGGCTCAGACACAAGACATATGTGGCAGGGTCTACAGGCAATTCCGAACTACAAAAAGAAAACCAGCCACGTCACGGACACTGACGTCTTGCTTCCAGACAAACTAAACACCTTCTTCGCCCGCTTTGAGGATAATACAGTGTCACRGACGCGGCCCGCTACCAAGGACTGTGCTCCCCCCTCTCCTTCTCCGTGGCCAGTGTGAGTAAGACATTTAAACGTGTTAATCCTAATAAGGCTGCTGGCCCAGACGGCATCCGTAGCCGCGTCCTCAGAGCATGCGCAGACCAGCTGGCTGGTGTGTTTACGGACATATTCAATCACTCCCTATCCCAGTCTGCTGTTCCCACATGCTTCAGGATGGCCACCATTGTTCCTGTACCAAAGAAGGCAATGATAACTGAACTAAATGACTATCGCCCCGTAGCACTCACTTTTGTCATCATGAAGTGCTTTGAGAGACTAGTCAAGGATCATATCACCTCCACCTTACCTGCCACCCTAGACCCACTTCAGTTTGCATACCGCCCAACAGGTCCACAGACGATGCAATCGRCATCACACTGCACACTGCCCTATCCCATCTGGACAAGAGGAATACCTATGTAAGAATGCTGTTCATCGACTACAGTTCAGCATTCAACACCATAGTACCCTCCAAGCTCATCATTAAGCTGGAGACCATGGGTCTCAACACCGCCCTGTGCAATTTGGTCGTGGCATTTCTGGCGGTCCGCCCTCAGATGGTGAAGGTAAGAAACAACATCTCCACTTCGCTGACCCTCAACACTGGGGCCCCACAAGGGCTAAACAGTAATCACTAACTCAGAGAGGCTGCTGCCTACATAGAGACTCAAATCATTGGCCACTTTAATAAATGGATCACTAGTCACTTTAAACAATGCCACTTTAATAATGTTTACATATCAATACATTACTCATCTCATATGTACAGTGAGGGAAAAAAGTATTTGATCCCCTGCTGATTTTGTACGTTTACCCACTGACAAAGAATGATCAGTCTATACTTTTAATGGTAGGTTTATTTGAACGTGAGAGACAGAATAACACAAAAATATCCAGAAAAACGCACGTCAAAAATGTTATAAATTGATTTGCATTTTAATGAGGGAAATAAGTATTTGACCCCCTCTCAATCAGAAAGATTTCTGGCTCCCAGGTGTCTTTCATACAGGTAACGAGCTGAGATTAGGAGCACACTGTTAAAGGGAGTGCTCCTAATCTCAGTTTGTTACCTGTATAAAAGACACCTGTCCACAGAAGCAATCAATCAATCAGATTCCAAACTCTCCACCATGGCCAAGACCAAAGAGCTCTCCAAGGATGTCAGGGACAAGATTGTAGATCTACACAAGGCTGGAATGGGCTACAAGACCATCGCCAGCACTTGGTGAGAAGGTGACAACAGTTGGTGCGATTATTCGCAAATGGAAGAAACACAAATACTTTCAAACTCCCTCGGCCTGGGACTCCATGCAAGATCTCACTCGTGGAGTTGCAATGATCATGAGAACGGTGAGGAATCAGCCCAGAACTACACAGGAGGATCTTGTCAATGATCTCAAGGCAGCTGGGACCATAGTCACCAAAGAAACAATTGGTAACACACTACGTTGTGAAGGACTGAAATCCTGCAGCGTCCGCAGGTCCCTGCTCAAGAAAGCACATTACATGCCCGTCTGAAGTTTGCCAATGAACATCTGATGATTCAGAGGACAACTGGGTGAACGTGTTGTGGTCAGATGAGACCAAAATGGAGTTCTTTTGCATCAACTCAACTTGCCGTGTTTTTGGAGGAGGAGGAATGCTGCCTATGACCCCAAGAAACCATCCTCACCGTCAAACATGGAGGTGGAAACATTATGCTTTGGGGGTGTTTTTCTGCTAAGGGGACAGGACAACTTCACCGCATCTAAGGGACGATGGACAGGGCCATGTCCGTCAAATCTTGGGTGAAAACCTCCTTCCCTCAGCCAGGGTATTGAAAATGTGTCGTGGATGGGTATTCCAGCACGTCAATGACCCAAAACACACGGCCAAGGCACAAAGGAGTGGCTCAAGAAAAAGCACATTAAGGTCCTGGAGTGGCCTAGCCAGTCTCCAGACCTTAATCCCATAGAAAATCTGTGGAGGGAGCTGAAGGTTCGAGTTGCCAAATGTCAGCCTCGAAACCTTAATGACTTGAAGAAGATCTGCAAAGAGGAGTGGGACAAAATCCTCCTGAGATGTGTGCAAACCTGGTGGCCAACTACAAGAAACATCTGACCTCTGTGATTGCCAACAAGGGTTTTGCCACCACGTACTAAGTAATGTTTTGCAGAGGGGGTCAAATACTTATTTCCCTCATTAAAATGCAAATCAATTTATAACATTTTTGACATGCGTTTTTCTGGATATTTTTGTTGATATTCTGTCTCTCACTGTTCAAATAAACCTACCATTAAAATTACAGACTGATCATTTCTTTGTCAGTGGGCAAACGTACAAAATCAGCAGGGGATCAAATACTTTTTTCCCTCACTGTATATACTGTATATTGCACCTTGCCTATGCTGCTCAGCCATCGCTCATCCATATATTTATATATACATATTCTTATTCCATCCATTTAGATTTGTGTGTTTTAGGTAGTTTTTGGGGAATTGTTAAACAAATCCCTTTTTGATAAACTCCCATATCTATTGAGTGAAATGCCACAATGTGCAGCAAGATTTTTTTGCCACAAGAAAAGGGCAACCAATGAGGAACAAATACCATTGTAAATACAACCCATATGTATGTCTATCTATTATCCCTTTTGTACTTCATCTATTTGCACGTTGTTATAACACTGTACATAGCCATAATATGACATTTGAAATGTCTCTAATCCTTTGGAACTTTTGTGAGTGTAATGTTTAACGTAATTTTGGGGTTTATTTCACTTCTGTTTATTATTTATTTCACTTGCTTTGTGAATGTGAACATATGTTACCCATGCCAATAAAGCCCTTGAATTGAATTGAGAGAAAGAAAGAAAGAGAAAGCAACATTGATATCAATGATCTCACGCCTGGCTCAGACACCTGTGCTGATATAAAACCCAGCTGGCACAGTAGCCTTCCGTGGCCTGAGGTCTGACACTATATGGATGGACCATATTGCCCTGCCTCAGTTGCTTTCAGCCCCATAGGCTAAGGATAGCACTAGCAATGTCCCAAATGGCAAAGTAGTGCACTAAAAAGGATATAGAGAGCAATTTGGGACTCACTCACTTTCTGTCTGCTGAGAACAATCATAACCAGTCCCAAAGAGGAGACAGGGAAACCGTGAATCTCTCTAAATGATCAGCTAATATCCCTGGCATTCTAATGAGAACGCTGCTGCTCCACTTGGACTGACAAGGCCAGCAGGTTTTCTTACAGTTTTATCGAAATCAGTCTTCAAAAACTCATTCAACTCCGCGTTGGAAAATGAGTAGCCTTCTTATTTATAACATGTCTGTGTGGTCTAGCCCGCTCTCTTTCGTCTATATCTCTCTCTGTCTCTTTCTCTGGCGTCTCCACAGAGTCCTGTTTGTCTAGTGTTTATGTTTATTGTTTATTTACCGTCTCTCAGTCAGATGACATCTGTTGCTGTGGGGGCTCCTCATGGCTAGTGTGTTGTGTGTGTGTGTGTGTGTGTGTCTGTGTGTTCTCGCATGGGGGGAGGACCAACACCAGGCCTAGGCTAGAGTTTTGTTCTTCTCTGGAGGTGTTATGCTAATGGTGGAGGGGCGATGAGAAGCGGAAGGTGCTGCGGGCAAGGGGGGTGGTGCGTGGGGGTGGTCACACCACACACACACACCACCACACACACACACACACACACACACACACACACACACACACACACACACACACACACACACACACACACACACACACACCACACACACACACACACACCACCACACACACACACAACACACACAACACACTGTGGGGAATTGAGATTCCTTTGGTCCCCCTTCTCAAAGTACTCCTCCCCCTTCGGCTCCCATCTGCTGTGACAGAGGTAGAAGTTGAGCGTGAATGACAAACACAGTCAAACATCCACAGCCACCCGGCCGTTCATTCTAGCTCTGTGAGAGAGAACGAGAGAGTGAATGAGTGACACCATCCCCCCATGCCACCTCTCCTCTATCCGTCTCCAGAAAGCCCAGTAAATGTGCAATAAACAGGGAAAAATTGTAAAGATTTTACAAAATAAAATCTTACCCTGGCTCAAATTTGAATCAGGTACTTGGTGTTGTGCCTGGCACCATTCCATGCCCCCTCACTATCTCTTAAATGGATAGAGAGAAAACAATAGACATTTRCCTAGACAATTGAATTAAGCCCTTATCAGGCCATGGGATCTCTATGCCAAAGAGAGCACTGTTTACATGCTAATGTAATGTAGAGCCCCAGAGCTCCAGTCCCTGCAGGTGTGCATCACAAAACATTGAGGCCTCCTGTTCGTATAATAGCCTGTTTCCTCTGAGATAATGTTTTGAATAGGATTAAAATAATGAGGTATGCATTGTGCTTTCAATGGCTCAATTTGACACCTGCTGTCATTGGATCCTCCTTAGGGACAGATCGAAATTTACTCAGGGGGAGGGTTGGTCAAAAGGGGGCTCAAGAGTGGCGCAGCAGTCTAAGGCACTGCGTCTCAGTGCTAGAGACGTCACTACAGACACTGGATCGATTCCAGGCTGTATCACAACCGGCCGTGATTGGGAGTCCCATAGGGCTGCGGACAATTGGCCCAGCACCGGTCGGGTTTGGCCGGGGTAGGCCGTCATTGTAAATAAGATTTTTTTCTGATATGTTCTGAATTATCTGGTTTGCCTAGTTAATTAAAGGTTAAAAAAAAGTTTAAAAAGGGAGGGTTGTCAAACTTTTTATTTTTGCTTTGGGAAGGGTTGGGTGTTTTTTTTACTGGGCACAGTTTTTGACTGGGCACAGAATGTTTTACATTCGTTCTTCTGCTCGTACTTTCCTTATAAACAATGATTTGACTTACTTTTGACATTACCCTAATAAAGTTTAGAAACYTTTGTGAAGGTTTGGTATGGTGTGGCTATTATGAAGCTTTAGCTGCTGCAGGTCTATGATATGAAGGCAGTGCGCCCCAGCGCTCCAACTGACTCAACATTTGAACCTGAGGTGAGGAAGTCTGTTTCAGGCCTACCAGACTTACTCCTATAATCTAACAATATAATGCTTATCTTTTAAAGACACGTAAATGTGGCTCATTTGGCCAATATCCCTCGTTTATTAGTGGAGCGGGCTGCGCCAGGTCGGATCTGAATGCATATGGATACCCGTAAAATTTCTCAATGTCCGCTAAATTAAAATCTTCCCTGTCGTGTTGTCCAGCGCCGACTTTTTCTAAAGGAAACTCTGAAATGGCATATTATTATTTTGAATTTTGAATATTCACATGAAAATCTGTCGCCAGTTGGATGGAAACCTAGCTATAGACCCCTTAAAGACTGGCAAGTGCGCTAGGCCAGTGTCACTTTGATTTTTGCCTGCACGTCATGGTTCGCTAGCAGCCCCAAACATCTAAAGAATAAGCTTCCAGCCAAACAAGCTTATAAGAAATGTACTTAAACTCCCCTTTCATACTCATCTGGAGGTTGAGAATGTTTTTGTCTCTATCTCTGTAATGTATGTGTATTGATGTTTAAAAAAAATAGGGACCACAATGGAAATAAGTCCCCGACTTTATTGTGCAATTCTGGTCACTTTTAAAAATCTTTGTGTACATATGTATTTTTTAAACTGAGAAATCAAATCAATCAATCAATACAAACTGTGCAGCGGCCAATTGATGAATGGAAAGAGACATCGTTACAAAACACCAAAAAGTTTAATGACATTTGGAGATTGTCAAGCCAAGCCTTTGATTCTGGGCAGGTCTACAACGTAGGGAGGGATGTATTTTCTCTTTGTCAAGATTGACATAGTCTTTTCATTGTGGTGTTGAAAACGCAAACCATGATATTGAAGTGCCTGAAGTCGATATGTTTTGTGTATTGGTCTCGTGGTGTATTGGCACAGAAACCTATTGGTTGAAAATTAGTTTGATATATTTTATAGATTTATAAATATGGTATCAAAATGTTGAAAATCGGATTTCCCCCTAGCTGATCARTGCTCTGATCYTAGCGTAATGAAACAGGTAMAGAGATTGCGCTCGTCTGTGGTGGTTGGCGAACACTCAATCTTCTTGTGCCACAAAGCATGCTGAAGTGGCAAAGTCGAAATCCACATTTATAAACACAMAGTCGCTACAATTAGTGTTATTTTTGTAAACATTATTTGGAGTTAATTCTATGAGGGGGGGGGGGGTTCAGTTTATTTTACAGTACAATGGGAGGGTCATGTGAAAATATTTTCAATGTTGGGGCTGGGGAGGGATTTCTTTTAGATCACCTTGAGTTGGACCAGCCCCCCCCCCAAATGTCTCCCATTTAAAGATGATAGGATGAATTATTGTAAAGGATCCTAATTATTATCACACAGAACTCAGTTAGGCAACACTTTACAATAAGGTAAGCTTTGTAATGGGTTTATTATATTGCAATGAGCATACCTGACGTTATCATTGTAAGACTTTAGTGTGCTTTCTAAAAGGCACCCTATTGTCCACTTCTTTTGACGCTATGGGCTCTGGTCAAAATGTGTGCACTACATAGGGAACAGGGTGCAATTTCAGACGCAACCATGGTCTTTTTTCATCAGGGAAACAGAGTGCAAAATGGAAGAGCGACTCCTGCCTTGAGTTTCCTTCCATTCTCTGACAGCGTTTGTAAGGAAACGCTCTATCTCCTCTATCTCCTTTGTCTGTGTCTGTAAAAACACTTGCCTTCTCCAGCGTCTTCCTTTCCTGTCTTTCCTGTCCTCCCTGGATATCTCATACCGCACTCTGCTTCTCTACCTCCCTCATACTGCGCTCTCTGTCTCTCTGCAGATCTGATCTCACATTTTTACGCCTCCTGGAATTCCTAAAAACATTTCTGCTCTCTTCCCCCCCGACCCACCCCCCCCCATCCCAATCCCTTCCCACCCCACCCCACCCGACCCCATCCCAATCCCTTCCCACCACTCTGCCTCCAGTTGTGTAACACTCTGTGTGATTTGATGGACATCTGGCAGGGATGGAAGATAGGCATGTCTCCTTCTGGGAAAAAAAATAGACGACCAGCTTGTGTAATACAAGCTAAACTACTCAGTTACAACTGATGCACGATAAATACACAAAGACAATAATTAATCCAAATATTGTCATAGCAATCATCATTTTCATTGGATTGAGAAAGAGTTAAWATAATGGAAGAGAGGTGGGTGTAAAGACGAAGCAATATGAGAAAATAGACAAGACAGCGATTGAGTGGGAGGCAGGGCATAAGCCAGGGAGAGACCATTTATCTAATCCCCAGTGGTTGATAGCTGGCAAGGCGGAGTGGAAGAACAGGACGTGGTGCTGGGGGGAGTCTGTCCCTGTGGAGAGGGGGTCAGTGTGGATGCTGTGAGGGCTTGACCACGCTGTGAGGGGTTGAGCCGGTTGACCACGCTTTGGGACCAGACCTCCGCTCCCAGACCCAGAGCATATGGTCCCTCTCACCGCTGCCCACAGGACCGTTCACACACACACGCCTGGAAGTCACATGTGCTATGCAAGCAACTGTTACTGAGTGAGGCAGCCAGGGTTCAAGTTCACCATCCCAGGCCCTTCCTCAATGGTTCTCCGGGTTGGTATTGCTTTAGCCTGACTGGTTGGATCCGGTCTAGTGCTGTGTGAGTGTGGAGGTCCCCAATGTCTAGTGACACCTCAGCCAGTGGGCGACTTAAACGGGCCAAATGTGAAAGTGTTTGAGTAGGGAAGTTGAAGGGTTGGACACCTAGGAATACTCATAGGATGTTTGTCAGGGGGGAAGATGGTGTTTGGGCATGGATCATCCCATTACATTGTCTGGCCTTCAAAGGAGGCTGAGGGTGTGAGGTGGATTAGGGGCTGTTGAATGTAGGAAGCAGCTGCCAATCATCAGTTAGGGACATGTCAGTTAGTGGCGGTTCAATAAGCATAGTAAATCACATTAGATCAACATTAGTTTGTTAGACTAGGTTTATGTTACATAGTAACACATACATCCCCCATTCTGGAGAACAGCTTGTTTGAATAGGGAGTCTTTACCGCACCGTCACGGTTGGCGTGTTGATTCTCAGTCTTTGTTTAAGTTTTAGGAACATTTTGTCTTAATCGGCTGTAAACTGATCGAGAGCTGGCTCAGAAATACTATAGGCTCCATGGCACAGAGATGACAAGCTAGCTAGGTGTTATGTGCCCAAGTGGTGGTTTGGCACCTTAGTCCTCTGTGCTTGTGACACCTCCCGGTGAACTGGCAAAGCAACACTTCCATTTGATAAGTTTCTGCTCAAATAAACACAATAAATCCTCTCCATCTGTGTGTGTTGTGTGTGTGTGTGTGTGTGTGTGTGTGTGTGTGTGTGGTGTGTGTGTGTGTGTGTGTGTGTGTGTGTGTGTGTGTGTGTGTGTGTGTGTGTGTGTGTGTGTGTGTGTGTGTGTGTGTGTGTGTGTGAACTTCTCAATAAAACTGTCAGCATAACACCCACCTGTGTACCAGTGCGGTCTCAGGGGGACGACATGCACAGCGTGTAGTGTCCCCTAGTGGACAACAGATACAGTGCTCTCAGATGCCTGTTGGGAACAACTTCATTCAGGGTAAACCCTCGCTCGGGGGGGTGAAGTTCCCCTAAGTACAGATGTAGGATTAGCTCCCCCTCCCCCAATCCTAACCATAACCATTAGTGGTGAAAATGCAAAACTGACCCAAGATCAGCATCTAGGCCCTAAGGGCAACTTCACCCTACTCCTTAACCCTCAGACTAGGGAGTTAACGCAGGATATGTGAGACTGGAACTCTTGCTTCTCACAGAGACTCTGGAAGTAAACATAACATTGCCCCATATTTCTACTCTTTTCCTCTCCCCTTGCTCTCCGTTTCTCCCTCTGCGGTGACCTGGTGTCTATTCATTAAGTACGAAACCTAATACTGTACATGAGAGCCAGCCAGTGGGGATAGTGTTGTGTAATAATGTGAAATGACATTATGACAGAAGAGGAAGTCAGAGTTGTTCATCACCTGGACATGTCTTATTTTACAAGGTTACGCACCTTTTAGCACACCCCTCCATGCACGCACACACACCTTTCTCTCTGCCCTCTCGCTATCTATATCTCACACACACATTCCATCTTATACCAGCCCAGTCCTGTGTCTTCAGTTTGTTTTACAGTATACTAGAGTTAAAACATGGGGTAGTGGTAGATTACATACCAGCTGAGGCCCTGCAGCAGCCAGTCTTCAGGAGGTCCAGACTTGCAGTCTTAGAGGAGAGATGGTCAGTGTGATGATAATGGACAGAGTCTGTACGACTGGAGGAGCCGGTCACTTCACAAAACCACATGTTGCCATGCTACAAAAGTCTGTATAAGTTCATGAGAGAAAGGGGGAGGATGACAGGAAGGATGAAATCCATTTACAACAATATACACTACATGACCAAAAAGCTTGTCCGACATCTCATTCCAAAATCATGGGCATTAATATGGAGTTGGTCCCCCCTTTGCTGCCATAACAGCCTCCACTCTTCTGGGAAGGCTTTCCACTAGATGTTGGAACATTGTTGCAGGGACTTGCTTCCATTCAGCCACAAGAGCATTAGTGAGGTCGGGAACTGATGTTGGGCGATTAGGCCTGGCACGCAGTCGGCGTTCCAATTAATCCCAAATGTGTTCGATGGGGTTGAAGTCTGGGCTCTGTGCAGAACAGTCAAGTTCTTCCAGACCGATCTCGACAAACCATTTCTGTATGGACCTCGCTTTGTGCACGGGGGCATTGTCATGCTGAAACAGGAAAGTGCCTTCCCCAAACTGTTGCCACAAAGTTGGAAGCACAAAATTGCCTAGAATGTCATTGTATGCTGTATGTAGCGTGAGGATTTCCCTTCACTGGAACTAAGGAGCTTAGCCCGAATCATGGAAAACAGCCCGAGACCATTATTACTCCTCCACCAAACTTTACAGTTGGCACTATGCAAACCCAGATTTGTCCGTCGGACTGCCAAATGGTGAAGCGTGATTCATCACTCCAGAGAACGCATTTCCACTGATCCAGGGTCCAATGGCGGCGAATTTTACACCACTTCAGCCGACACTTGGCATTGCGCATGGTGATCTTAGGCTTGTGTGTGGCTGCTCTGCCATGCTCTGCCATGGAAACCATTTCATGAAGCTCCCAACTAACAGTTCTTGAGCTGGTTGGTAGTGAGTGTTGCAACCGAGGACAGACGGCGGTCCCATTCTGTGAGCTCGTGTGGCCAACCACAGAGTTGTTGTTGCTCCTAGACGATTCCACTTCACAATAATAGCACTTACAGTTGACCGGGGCAGCTCTAGCAGGGCAGAAATTTGACAAACTGACTTGTTGGAAGGGTGGGGTGGCATCCTATGACGGTTCCACGTTGAAAGTCACTGAGCTCTTCAGTAAGGCCATTCTACTGCCAATGTTTGTCTATGGAGATTGCATGGCGGTGTGCTCGATTTTTGTCAGCAACAGGTGTGGCTGAAATAGCCGAATCCACTAATTTGAAGGGGTGTCCACATACTTTTGTTTATGTAGTGTAGCTTGTAAGAGAAGACAACAAATGACATATGATATGTAGACCTGCAGGCAGTTCTAAATGTATACATCAGAAAATAACACACAATTCCATTACTGCAACATTTATTGACTCACACACTCCTTCACTCATTCTCACGAAAACACACACGCACATTTTAAAAGCAAGCTGCACCCAAGTATAGTACAATTGAAGAGTGGACATCACAAGATTGCCGAATGAAAAATACGCTATATGGGGTGTTAATGAGGAAGCTCCATGGTACAATGCAACATTAATTACAGTGTACACACAACCGTCACAGTCATTCTGTTGCAGGGATACCCACCTGCATGCTGTGCAAAAAAACAATCATGGTCCACAAGGACCTGATTTAACATAAGAGGTATATAATATATGCATGTTTTGGCAGTACAAAATAAAATACTCATCTGCAAAACTAACCCATCGTCATCATTGAATCTCAGTGTACATTTAGGAGGAGGCAGAGAGAGCATAGTGAGTCCAAGGAGACGCTCTGAGAAGGAGAGGGAGGAGGAGGAAGAGGAGGAAGAGGTAAACCAGCCGAGGAGGAGGAGGAAGCAGGAGGAGGAAGCAAGAGAAGGAAGCAGGAGGAGGTGGTTTAGCAGGAGGAAGATGTTAAGGAGTTCTGAGCTTCCTGACAGTTCTCGTAGACGTTGCGTAGCTTTCCGTTGCCACCAACAACAGACATCGGGTCTCAGATATAGAGTATATACAGTACATACAGTACTTCTGACGTCATCTAATATGTGATATACCAGGTAACATTCAACCCCTCCCTCTTCTCTCCTGTCTTCTTACAACATGGGAACTCTGACTGAGGAATGCTGGGTGGGAGTCAAGAGTAGAGGTTGGTGGAGGATGCTGGTGGTGTAGGTAAGTGTTGTGTGTGTGAAGCCTCATGCCTCTCCATCTTTATCAGATGGTGGTCTAGTCTGCAAGCAGGGCTGGGGCACCTGGGGGTAGGGACAAAGCCCAGGGGGGGTAGAGGTCCATTATCACCAGCACTTAGCCAAGGGCACCATCTGGGACGGTCTGATCCTTCGACTGGGACTGAAGATATCCTTCACCTCTGTCTCCAGCCTCACTCCGGGGACCTTGAAGACTGATACAGCTGAGAGAGCGGAGACGTAGAGGGGGTAGAGAGAGAGACAGATACAGAGGGAGGGAGAGAGAGAGAGAGAGAGAGAGAGAGAGAGAGAGAGAGAGACAGGCAAATTTTTCGGCTTCACATCGTTATAAAGTCAGGTGAAAAAGTTACTCGGCCACTTCACCAACCGCAACAAAAAGATAAACATCTCCCACACTGACTCCTGGAGAAGCCTCATAGGGCAGTTGGTCTGACAGATACCGTCATGGCAGCTTAGAACCCAAACCCACCACGCCCCCTTCCAGACTTACTGGCTACTAGCTGGGACGCGATCAAAGTTGGGTGTGGTCACAGTCCAGCTAGAGCCCCACCCCTAACAACTACAATGACTTCTCTTCTCAACACTTGCTGCTGCTCGCCACTGCTCAGTTATATTTGTGACACATTGTGTGAAGGTAAAAGGGCTACTCATTACTATGTAGTTGCTTCTAGGCCTTCTCACTTCTGCCCTGCCGAGACATGGCATCATTAAAATAAGTTTGTTCATCCTGGAGAGAAATTCTCTCCCACGCTCTTTCACTTCTTAGTCGCTCTCTTTTCTCAGTTGCGTCTCGCTCCGTATTCTCCTTCTCCGCTCTGTTCATTGATGTCTCTCCCCTACTGCTCTTCTCCTGTCTGGGATGCATGCAGAGTAGTAGCAGTAATGATGGCTCATTATCGAAAGAGCAGAGTGTGTGTTTTGTGTTGTGTGTGGTGTGTGTGTGTGTGTGTGTTGTGTGTGTGTGTGTGTGTGTGTGTGTTGTGTGTGTGTGTGTGTGGTGTGTGTGTGTGTGTGTGTGTGTGTGTGGTGTGTTGTGTGTGTGTGTGTGTGTGTGTGTGTGTGTGCTGTGTGTGTGTGTGTGTGTGGACGTGTTTAACTATACTTGTGGGGATAGTATACTGGGGACATTTTGCTGGTCCCCACAAGGTCAAATGCTATTTCTGGGGTTTGGGGTTAAGGTTAAAATTATTATTAGGGTTAGGGTTAGGAGTGTCAGACGTTGGCAGAGCTGGGTTTAGGGTTAGGAGTAAGGGTTCGGTTTAGCGTTAGGAAGCTAGGGTTAGGGTTAGAGCTAGGGTTAGGAGTAAGGTTAGGTTTAGCGTTGGAGCTAGGGTTAGGGTTAGGAGCTAGGGTTAGGAGTAAGGGTTAGGTTTAGCGTTAGGAGCTAGGGTTAGGGTTAGGAGCTAGGGTTAGGGTTAGTCTAGGGTTTAGGGATAGGAGCTAGAGTTAGGGCTAGGGTTAGGGTTAGAGCTAGGGTTAGGAGTAAGGTTAGGTTTGCGTTAGGAGCTAGGGTTAGGGTTAGGGCTAGAGGGTTTTTAGGGTAGGGTTAGGTTTTAGCGTTAGGAGCTAGGGTTAGGGTTAGGAGCTAGGGTTAGGGTTAGTAAGCTAGGTTAGGGATAGGAGCTAGACGTTAGGGCTAGGGTTAGGGTTAGAGGCTAGGGTTAGGAGTTTGGGTTAGGGTTAGGAGCTAGGGTTAGGAGTAAGGGTTAGGTTTAGCATTAGGAGCTAGGTTTAGGGTTAGGCGTAAGGGTTAGGTTTAGGGTTAGGTTAGGTTTTTGAGTAGAGTACGGTTAGGGGTAAGGAAAATAAGGATTTTGAATGGGACTGAAATTGATGTCCTCACAAGGTTAGCTGCGCAAGACTGTGTGTGTTGTGTGTGTGTGTGTGTGTGTGTGTGTGTGTGTGTGTGTGTGTGTGTGTGTGTGTGTGTGTGTGTGTGTGTGTGTGTGTGGTGTGTGGTGTGTGTGTGTGTGTGTGTGTGTGGTGTTGCTCCTGGGCGTGCATCTGCCAGCATGTGTGTGTAGGACACATTCAGCGGGAAGCCTACTGCTCGACCATATCAGACACTGTATCCTATTGGGCTTTGTTCCTATCTAATACATTCCTCCATTTCACTAATATCTATCCTAGTACTCCCTGTACTCTTCTTCTGTTCACTGAATATTATTTCTATGGCCTTGAAAAACACATCTATGTTTAAACCAAACCAGGCAGACTGTCAGCGTGATAGACAGACAGGTGGAGAGAGACTTCAAATGCAACTTTGCTTACTTATACATGCATTTTCCTGATATATATATATTTAGCCACCCGAGAGCTGTGGAGACAGTCTGATCTTTTCAAAGGAACCATCTGTGCTCACAGTAGGAAGCTCGTGTCTTTAATCATGCGTCGGATGGGTAGACTGTTTAAGTGACAAACTGCACTGGAGTTTAGTGCAACGGAGTGCCAATCTCTCTCACTGGGAGGGAGAAACAGAGAATATTGATGGGGGGAATCAGAGGAGGGAAATATATGCACATGAATACGCACGCACACGTACAAACACATGCTTAATCTCCCACATGTGTACACACACACACACACACACACACACACACACACAGACAGACAAACACACACACACCACATTACGCATCACGTGACTGTTGTTGCGGTGACAAAACACACATTCTTATTGCATAGATAGATTGATATGTTATGGGTTTTACTGAGGTGTAGTGACACACACCCACACATACACTCACTGTCTCGTAGCTGCATGATGGGGGGCGGTAGCGTGTTGAAATAGGGGTGCTGCAGTGCATCCTGGGCCGAGATGCGGTCTCGTGGGATGGTCATCAGAATCTGCTGGGCCAGGTCCTCTGTCTTATAGGGCAACTGGGACAGTCTGAGGGGGGAGCAGAGGGGACTATAAGAGATACACACACACACCACACACAGACGGACAACCCCCAATAGATACACATACTTTATGTATAATGATTTTACATCCATAACCATTAGACATATAACAACAACCCAGCCACACTTCTCAGTCATTTGCATTAATTCAAGTAAATTTTCCCTACTGGCGTGCATAGCTCTGTACCCCCCCCCCCCCCGCTTTGTGTGCCTCCTCGCTGTCCTACTGAAGCAACTTTTATCTCAAAATGTAATTATCTGCTATTTCTGTGTGTGTTTTTCTGACAGTGTCCATGTATTTAGAGAAAAGAGCGTTTGGTCCAACGGGGTCTAGTTAATTAAATCCATGGCTAGAACAAGAGAGAGAGGGGAGATGGGGGGGGGAGAGTTGGAGAGGGGATGGGTGGGGGAGGACCGACTCCCATTCATCCGTCTTGAAAAGACCTGCATTAAAAATCACACCATAACTCCCTGAGTCTCGCTCAAACCCGTTTTCCTTTTTCTCTCTCTAGTCTCTCTCTTCTCGCTCTCTCTCTCTCTCTCTCTCTCTCGCTCTCTCTCTCTGCCTCTCTCTCTCTCTCTCTGAGCTCTCTCTCTCTCTCTGAGCTCTCTCTCTCTCTGAGCCTCTCTCTCTCTGAGCCTCTCTCTGAGCCCCTCTCTCTCTCTCTCTCTCTCTCTTCTCGTGCTGTGCAGCAGGACTGACTTTGATGACCATGAGGACTCTCTCTTTCTTATCTCCCGTTCTCTCTCCTCTTTCTCTCCCTTCCTCACTGTCTCTCATTTAAATCCATTAGATCCATATTCCTGTAATGTGTTCCCTATTTCAGAGTGATTTTCTTCAGACAAGCTGCATTAGTGTGCTACAGACTGTTGAGTGGGTCTCATATTTGTTATGACAGCGAGTCAGAGACTACCCCAGACATCCTCTCTCTCCCATAACCCGACTGTGTGTGTGTGTGTGTGTGTGTGTGTTGTGGTGGTGTGTGTGTGGTGTGTGTGTGTGTGTGTCTGGCCCCCCTGTGGGCTGGTACAGGAGCAGAGCTGTGTTGGGTCAGATGTCATCATGTTGGGAGGAAGGGGGAGAAAGGGGGAGGTAGGCGGGAGGAGGGGGGAGACGCGCCTGGCCAGACAAAGAATCTCCTGTTACCACAGGGCTAACTGCCCACCTCTGGACCACCCTCACCTCCCCCTCCCCAGCCGGAGGCAATGGAATGGGCAAACACACACGGCTGTCCAAAACGGAGTAGTTCCATACCCTACACTATGTACACATGTATCCAAACTCTACCTCTACAGTCACTTATATGCTGGAGCGGAATACTATTTGTATCAAATGTTCACATTTGCAGGTTGCTGAGATACATTATACAAACATGCACAAGTTAACTAATCTGCAAGACATATTAAAACACATTCACATAGTTCTGACAGAACACTGAGCAAACTGATTTCACCGCACCTTTTCCAAACATTCCTGAATTGCTGGGGCTCACATGGTTGAAACCATTCTGTAGGAAGAGAACAGCACAAGCAGGTTAGTTAGGAAATGTTTGGCCTGCAACTATGGCTGCAAAGGCATGCAAGATGGAACAGTCAGCCCACASGACACTAAAAAACAAATATCTGTGTAAACTTACGGTAAAGTAGGCCTTGTTCTCTTTGATGATTAATGCTACAGCTATGGTATCCTGGCGGCCAGACTAAGTGAAACATGCTTTGGCACTACTGATCGCAATTTGTGGTTTCTGGGCCCTGGCGTAGAGTTTTAACGGTTGGATAGCCGGTGCTTTGGACAGCCCCGATGCTCCGTGATGAATTAATAGTCAACCGTGGAGATTAAACTGTTCGAAAATAAAAACACATTTTTTTTAACAGAAATGTATGCGCTCAGTCTCTCCTGCAGGGCGCAACGGAGCATAAACAAACACACATTTTTAGACAGGCATTCTCTATAGTACGGGCTAGCTATCACTTTCCCCTGGCCAGTCAGGTCACTGAAGGAATATTTTCCCAATATTTTCCCTCTTCCCTTCTTGGCCTCTCCCTGTTCTGTGCTGGCCACCCGCTCTGCCCTGCTGAAAGCTGCCCAGGCCTTTATCTATTGGTCCATTCAGCTCCCACATCTGGAGAGGCCCAGCGGTGCCAGCAGCAGTCAGGGGGCCAGGTAGGGAGCTAGCCAGGAGGGAGAGAGAGGGGAGAGGAGGAGATACCTAGGGTCATGCCCACACAAGGACACCAACATGGGTGTCCTAAAACACCAAAGTAACATTGCATGTGCACACGCCTGCACTCACCACACACACCACCCCCCCCACTGCTGTTTTCCCCTTATTCAGCTCATTCTCACCCCAACACAGCGGATTGGTACAATATGTGCGTGATATAGCTGTCAGACACAGAGGTTCCCAGTCCAGACTTCTTCATGCCCAGATTGCCGCTCCCCCCACCCACACAGACAAGGCAGAGAAAGCTGTCTGGCTCCCCCTCGGTGTGTGTGTTGTGCGTGCGTGTGCGTGTGTGGGGTCGTGTTTCTGTCTTTCTCCAGAGCATGTGAGCGGAGTTGAGCGGTTGAAATCCGGTCATGCTGGAGTTGGTGTTTTGCCACACACGACTCGGGCTCCTGTGCTTTCATACTGCTCAGCTAAAACCTGCTCGGGCTCACAGGGAGAAAACAAACTGACACGACCAAATTCGCATCATTCATTAACATCCCATTTAACCAACACCATTCTATTTTTTCGATGGACTACTGGACCTACCAATTGTTTTTTAAGTATTAACGAATTACAAACCATATGGATTTGAATGAAACTATTTTGAATAAACATGAAAAGAGTGAATGTAGAATGTCATATTAAACAGATTAATACACATCTAAATAGGTCAGAGACAGACAGGAAGCGTAAGAAGGAAGGAATGAATTACTCAGCCTATATTATTTCTATTATTCAATGCTATAGCCTACAAAGAAATACATTGTGAAGCATTTGTGAGTGGACACAATAGGCTAGTAGGGACATAAGGGCTCAGTATTTAAACCACATTTCATTGTTTTATTAAATCATATCTAATCTATATATTGTGCTGTGACTTAATTAGATATAAGATTCATATCTTATTATCGTTAGATTCTAGTATCTACGCCCACCCACGAGAAGTTTCTCATCAACATTATAGATATCACTCATACTGTAGGCAACGTACTGGTGAGGTTCCTACACAGTTCTCATGAATACATGGTAGTAATAACATCATCTGGTAACATTACTGAGGTCTATGTGCGAGTTATCTCACATCATTGTAATAGGTATAATCATCTACTGTACAGGTTACTGTGAGGGTTCTAGGTCCATTCAACTATTTATATA
>NC_036852.1:5581142-5593809 GCF_002910315.2 Salvelinus sp. IW2-2015
GGGGCCAGGTAGGGAGCTAGCCAGGAGGGAGAGGGGGGAGGGAGAGGAGGAGATACCTAGGGTCATGCCCAACAAGGCACCAACATGGGTGTCCTAAAACACCACAGTAACGTGCATGTGCACACGCACGACGCCTGCACTCGCCCCACACACACACACCTTCCCCCCACCCCACACTGCCGTTTTCCCCTATTCAGCTCTTCTCACCCCAAACACAGCAATTGGTACAATATGTGAGTCTATAGCTGTCAGACACAGAGGTTCTAAGTCCAGCATCCTTCATGCCCAGATTGCCGCCCCCCCCCCACACAAGGCAGAGAAAGCTGTCTGGCTCACCCTTGCCTGTGTGTGTGGTGTGTGTGTGGTGTGTGTGTGGTGTGGTGTGGTGTGTGTGGTGTGTGTGTTGTGTGTGTGTGTGTGTGTGTGTGTGTGTGTGTGTGTGTGTGTTGTGTGTGTGTGTGTTGTGTGTGTGTGTGTGGTGGTGCTTGCACACTGCTCTAACGCTCCATGGGCTTTCATACTGCTCAGCTAAAAACCGCTCCGGGCTCACAGGGAGAAAAAAAAATGCCACACCAAATTCGCTCCATTCATTAAAATCACTATTTAACCAACACCCATCTATTTTTGTGACTACCTGGACCAACCAATTGGTTTTTAAGTATTAAAACCAAACCAAGTATTTGAATAAACATGAAAAGGTGAATGTAAGAATGTCATATTAAACAGCATATAWACACTCTAAATAGGTCAGAACCCAGACAGGAAGCCTAAGAGGGAACAAAAATGAATTATTTTGGCTATATTATTTCAATGATTTCAAGGCTATAGCCTACAAAGAAATACATTGTGAAGCATTTGTGAGTGCGACACAATAGGCTGGTAGGGACATAAAGGGCTCAGCATTTAAACAACATTTTGTTCTATTAAATCATTATAGTCTATAAATTGTGCATATAGGCTGTGACTTAGAATGAAATACAAATTAAACAAAAYATGAAAACCTTTTTAGAAKCATGAGTTTGGCCAGTCTGTGGTTTCAGGCTCATGCGATGGTGCCTGGAGAGCKYGRCAGCAGCGGGGAAAATCCTCTCCACAATTGCAGAACAATTGGGGATGCTAAACACCCTTTTGGCCATTCTTGCCAGGTTGGGCAGAGATGCCGAGTTGTGTTTTTTTTCTTCTATTGGTAGGCCTAAGGGTTTTTAGGGCAAATACAAAATGAAAACGGAAAAAGCTCCTTGAACGTGGGAATATGACAGGCCTATTGGGCCAAAATCAATTATGGCCTATTGTATAGATAATAGAAAGAAAATGAACAAAACATTTAAGTTTAGAAATACTTTGCTACAATGACACACTTAGTTATCTACACACCTATTTCCTTTCTTTTAGCATGTGCATATAGCATGCTTTTGGGYTATGTGTCTTTTCAGATTCCACAATGATTCTAAATCCTCGCACTTCCTCTCTTGCTCTTTGTAAGTCACCTTGATTTAGCACCTGTGTGTTTTATCAGTTTCTTTATGAAAATWTTGAGGGAACTCCGTGACAGTAGCCATAGCATGGGGCAATAYCAGCACACAAGTAGACTACAAACGCATGCAGGGGCGGGCGTTCCCTGAGCTCGTAAAGTGAGCGCTACCGGAGCGAAATTGGAGCGGGCGAAAAGACCGACGCTCCAGCCTTTGAGAATCTCGCTCCACACTCCAGTCAAATTGGGCACGCTCTGCTCCTCGCTCCGCTCCAGCTCCACTCTGCTCACATACTCCAATYTGTACAAGCATCTGCCTGTCTTGTCTGTCTTCTCATCTCCCAACCTCACCGCTCTGTTTGCGTTACACATATTTTATACAGAACGTTCTCTTTTATACTGCCAGACCTTTCTACTAGCCCATCTTATCACCCCCAACCAATGTCAGAGCCCTTATTGAACTGCATGGGGCAGCGCAGACAGGACCCACTGTGTAGTTTGGAGACTCATCTATGCATTTATTCGGCATTTATGAATCTTATGTTTATTTATTAATGTTTGCTGAGGAACTTTAAGACTTTAACAGTCGGAGGTTTTGAATTCCTATGGGTCTTGTAGGGGAGGAATTAGCAGAGCCAGAGAGTAACCCATATTTTCTGCAGCTGCAGCGCAACACACGCATGCACACACACACACACACACACGCACGCACGCACACACACACACACATACACTCTTGTATAACTAACCTTGTGGGGACACAAAATTCAGTCCTTCAAAATGCTATTTTCCCTAACCCCTAACCCTAATGCCAAAATCTAACCTTAGTCCTAGCTCCTAACTCTAACACTAATTCTAACCTTAACCCTAAACCCCCTAGGAATAGCATTTTAACTTGTGGGGACTAACAAAATGTCCCCAGTTGGTCAAATGTTTGTTTGCTTACTATACTTGTGTAGTATAGTATAGTATAGTATATTTTCTGCAGCTGCAGCGCAACACACACACACACACACACACACACACACACACACACACAACACACACACACACACACACCACACACACACACACACACACACACACACACACACACACACACACACACACACACACACACACACACACAGCTGTGAAAATGTCACCCTCGAACTCCCTTTGTAGCCCATTACTGGAAGAGTGGGAAGACAGCTGACTCAGGTTCAACTCAGCATGAGTTTAATCTCAGGCTTGGATGGAAGAGTATAAAGACTGACAAGACACACACTGGGTATGGTGTCGTTGAGCATGGTTTACAAGGTGAAAGTGAGAGATCAGCATAGGCGAGTCAGAGGAGTAGAGCTCTGTCCAAAACCACACAGTCTGGAGGTCCATTTGAAGGTCTTCCCGTTCCTGCATCATTCTCTCTCAGACCAAAGAGTTAACTCCCACACATAGCCTTCCCACGGACTCCTCTCGCAGGTGTGTTTGTCAGCCACACGCCTGCGTCAACTCTAACCACAGTGTTTAGAAAGAGCTAAATACTCTCTTCCCACAGCCGTCTTAAATGCCACGAGTCTGGAAAGCAAAATAGTACCATAGACAAGCCACAGTCCCATACAACCCACAATAAAAATGTATCTCTTGACTTCTCTCCCCTAGTGGTTAGGGATGAGCCACACAGCAAACCACGAGTCTAGTCTGCTGTGGTTTATGTCGAGCTTTATTAAGTGTGTAGATTAGATGTAATTACCCAAACTAATCCTCCCTGACCTTTCTCTGACCAATGGGAATGCTGTATTTTCTCAGCAGCACATGATTGGATTATTGTAATGGTCATGAGGGGAGGAGGAGGATGAAAGGAGAAGAAGTTCTGACCTGGTCTGAAGTTGGGCAGCTCGTTACTCCTGGCCACGCTCCTCAGTCGGGACCTACACCTGAGACAGACAGAAAGGGTCCAGAGTGAGCCATCAACCGCCATCTCTACTAGTTTTTATGGATCTACACTCTTGAAAAAAGGCTTCCAAAGGGGTTCTTCGTCTGTCCCCATAGGAAAACTTTTAGGGTTCCAGGTAGAACTCTTTTGGTTCCAGGTAGACCTTTTGGGTTCAATGAAGAACCCGCCGGTAAAAAGGTTCTCTGGAACCAAAAAGGTTCTCAAAGGGTTCTCCAGGGGAACAGCCGAAGAACCCGTTAAGTTTCTAGATACACTTTTCCAAGAGTGTAGGAGGGTGATGCCATTGAAAAGAGGAAAGGGGGATCCTACTCACAGCCCTATTTTCTGCAGCTGCTAAAGACGTCTGCCACCGCGAAGGCTGGCGTCCCCTGGAGCATCTCAAGAAGATGCAACCAGCTCCCCTGGAAGACAACAGGTTGAGGAGTCATTAAATAATCAGTGAAAAAGAGAGAGGACGGGACTTCATCATTCTTCCAGTACTCATAATCGGAACAATAAGTTAACTAATTTGGGTAAAAACTAAGGGTAGTTTTGTATCCTAAGATGTACATCATAGGGCGAACATAAGCGTAGAAAAAGGGGATGAATTCAAAAACGTACCTTGGTAAAATGCCGAAAACACATGATATGCAAATACTAGGTTATGGCCAATCAACATTTATCATTTGCTGTAAAAGCATGAGCTACCAACTGCTTCTGAATTTCTCTGTATTCAAAGTCCTGTAAACAACATGATGGTCCAATCTTCTTCTATTTCGGAGAAGGTCAAATAAGAAATCATCCTGACCACATGATATACTTGAATTCACTATATAACCAGCTTATGCTAATTCATTACAGAATCTTCTTAACTTTTCGGTGAGAATAATATTTTGCTTATAACTCGGAAGTAATAGTGCTTAGAGAGCTAACTAAAACGTTGTTTTTTCAGTATGGCACCAAAAATCGTTAGACAAGGCCAAGAGGTTAAACTCTTCTGAACACGCAACATTCTCTGGCCAACCTGAGGTAACTCACTCTGTAGGAGAGTACTAATGGCAACACTAATGACAGCTACTCTAACACCACCACTGATGCGCGTTCAAAACAGCTGGGAACTGGGAACTAGGAAACTCCGACTTCAGTGCGTTCAAGACAACTGGGAACTCGGAAAAACCCCAGCTCGACTAGGGAAATCTTTTTGAACGGTCATCCAACCCGGAACTCCAAGTCGGAAACTCAAGCATCTTTCTAGAGCTCTGACTTTCCGACCTGAAGATCACCGACGTCATGATTTGACCACGGTTTTTCCCCGAGCTCCCAGTTGTCTAGATAACACCATGACACAGTGGTCTAAGTAGTTATGTCACTCTAGAACAGTGTGGTACAGTGGTATTCTGGTGTTATTCTGGTTCAGTGCTGGTGGGTTCAGATCTGGCTGCCCGTGGGAAAAAGCTGACTGAAATGACGTTATTGCAACCTTGCCTGCAGGGTGGTTGGTTATGGAGGATGTTCAGACCCTGTTCAGATATGTCCAACTATGTCCAGTCCACTCACCAGATGTCCAGAGCAGTGGAGTAATCAGTGGAACCCAGGAGAACATCAGGAGCCGGTACCACAGAGTCACCCCCTCAGACGAATAGGTCTGGCACGGGATGGACTTGGACCGGGCCAGCCCTAGTGAATACAGACGGATCCATATAGTTATAACATGAATACAATACCACATAAACATAGACATAACACCACTGTATACGTGACCAAATAACACATTGAAAGAGAGAGTTATTACAAGTTCTACCATGTGGAGCTAACGTTACATGTGTGGGTTAGGTAGGGACTGTACACTTCAAGAAAGAGTGCTCCTTACTTTTAAGCCCACATATAGGCTTCTTCAGAGGATAGTTGGACAATGGACTAGCAGGAACTTCAGAGGTGTGGAGGGGTTGGCTAGGGTAGGGTTGTGGGTTAGGGTTGAACTGGGATCTGGACATGAAGCTAGGATTAGGGTTGTGATTCAGACTAGGATTAGGGTTGACCGGAATGTGGCATGAAGCTAGGGTTTACGAAGTCAGCCAGTTTGAGCTCCCCAGGTAGCTGATGAGCAGGTTCTGGGTTGAGGTCCCGGTGCAGGATCTTCCGACCGTGGATGTAGGACAGACCCCGCAGCAGCTGGAACATGAAGATCTGATGGGCACACAGAAGACAGACAACAGACAGACATGCAGGAAGAGTATGGTCAATGTGAACAATTCAAACAATTGAAAGAGAGAGAGACAGATTTTAGGGTGAGAGGGAAAAGGTATGGTATTTGTTGAGGTTCTGTTTATCGAAATATTGAACTTACCCTGGCATTGTAGGAATGCAGGCCCCCTGGGTGCTGCTTCATATACTCAGCCAAGTCTGTTTGTACCGTACTCAAAGACAAATGTGAGTGCCTCTTGGTGTGGATGATGTCATGGAGCAGGACAATGTTGGCGTGTTTCAGGCCTTTCAGAGGGAAGCTGGACAGACAGACACAGCGCTAATACTAATTCACTTTGTTCACAGTGGAAATGGAATATGATAAGCACGTGCAATTCTCCTAAACAGCTAAAGCTAACATGACTTCACTTCAGCTCATCTCCCGGGGGTTCTCTGAGACATAGAAGTATCAATCCTGTTTTGCATGTACAGTATGTGCCTCCTGGAAAAGCTCTCACCCTCTCGGATGGCAGTGAATGGTACGCCTTCTTCAGTCTTCATACGGATCACCTCAAGGCCACCAGGTGCCCGTTTATCCTGAGGGCAGAGTAGAGGAGAGTAACAGAGAAGTGAACTCCCCGCAGCTCAGTTATGGTGAGAAGATACAGGCAAATATAGTAATAGGCAAATACAGTCATCTATTATTTTATAACGGAGAGATACAATTCATGACCTCAGTAAATGTCAATAAAAAACTCAAACGACCTCACCTTCCATTTCTGCATTGCTGCCAACCAATCAAATCACATCTCCTACCCGACCGAAAAAACTACTTTATCTAGTGCAGCTGTGGCTTTTGGCAGCTCTCTGCCTGTCTTCTGGAGTCTGACTCTATGTGTTAATAAAGCTCTCTGCCTGGTCTTCTGGAGTCTGACTTTATGAGTTATAAAGCTCTCTGCCTGGTCTTCTGGAGTCTGACTTTATGAGTTAATAAAGCTCTCTGCCTGGTCTTCTGGAGCTGACTTTATGTGTTAATAAAGCTCTCTGCCAGGTCTTCTGGAGTCTAACTGTGAGTTAATAAAGCTCTCTGCCTGGTCTTCTGGAGACTGACTTTATGTGTTAATAAAGCTCTCTGCCTGGTCTTCTGGAGTCTGACTTTATGAGTTAATAAAGCTCTCTGCCTGGTCTTCTGGAGTCTGACTTCTTTATGAGTTAATAAAGCTCTCTGCCTGGTCTTCTGGAGTCTGACTTTTGAGTTAATAAACGCTCTCTGCCTGGTCTTCTGGAGACTGACTTTATGTGTTAATAAGCTCTCTGCCCTGAACACTAGCATAACGTCACCAAAGATTTATATAACTAAAGCAAGACAGACCCAGCCTGTCGTTTCAAATGGGAACAAATTAGTCATAGTGGCGGAGCAAGGAGGTGGGCAGAGCCAAGCACAAGCAGCGAGATCCTATTGTCACGTTCTTGCATACATTTGCATATTTCCGTTAGGGAACGCCTACTCTGTGAAGTGGGCGTGTGCAATAACTAAATAACTCAATTCTCCTTCTAAACAATGCAGTTTTTATAACTTCGGCAAAGGGTAAAGTCTACAAAACTTAGTCCACTCTATTCGTAACAGATTATACTTTTGGGAACCATAACTGTATTGAGATCAAATGTTTAATCGATGAGAACATTTGCAGAATGTCAGCCAAAATACATTCTGTTCCATCTCTCCCACTGCCGGCCACTGGGCCTCCTCTCACTACCATATTTGGTAGTGAGTGGAAACGCCAAGCCGATGCTTCACATCTATACATCCGGTGAAATATCTGTTCTATCTGTGACCTCTGGCAGCCTCGCTGTGTGCTGTTTGACCATATGAAGTGAAACCACTGTGAAAGGCTTTATATGCTCTGTGCTCTTAGCGTAGAACCGTCCAATAGATCTTCACAAAAAAACCTTGTCCTTCGTCAAACGAACAGCACAGGGACAAATAGGTTCCGTCAAATCAATACCAGCTGACATAGCGGTTTAGTTTGTAGGATAATGTAAAAGATGGGTCATATACGAACGACTACACTGACCTATTGGATGTAATCAGGGTGGGTGATGTAATTATTGAGCTGTTCATCAGTGTTGAGTTGTGGTAATGTCTGGCTTATAGCACCAAACTGACTCGGCTTGCTCTTGGGGTCAAGGTCGGGTTACTGCATAAGCACTTGAGGACAATGATTGATTGATTGATTTGATTGATGTACTGACCGGCTGATTCCCTTGTAGACTGTAGCGTATGTCCCTCCCCTATCTTCTCCAGGTTCAGGTAGGAGTTAGCTGTGCCAAACTGTAGCCTGTTTCTGTGAGGACAGACACAAGTGTGTTAGGTGGGGTAAGGTGCCGACCTCAAACATTACAGTACATCTTCATACTGACAGAGTGAGGTAACTGCAGGTACATTCCAGATCTCTTTGTACGTCTTGCCAAATCCTAAAGTCATTGTAACACACCATAGTAATCATACAGGTGTGTCAAAGCGGGGACCGAGAACTGAAAAATAGCTTCTATCTCAAGGCCATCAGACTGTTAAACAGACATTACTAACACAGAGGCTGCTGCCAAATACAGATTGAAAATCATTGGCCACTTTAGTAAATGGATCACTAGTCACTTTATATGCCACTTTAATAATGATGTTACATATCTTGCATACTCATCTCATATGTATAAACTGTATTTTATGCCATCTATTGCACCTTGCCTATGCCGCTCAGTCATTGCTCATCCATATATTTATATGTACATATTCTTATTTCATCCCTTACTTAGATGTGTGTGTATTAGGTAGTTGTTGGGAATTGTTAGATTACTTGTTGATATTGCTGCACTGTCGGACACTAGAAGCACAAGGCATTTTGCCTATCCCTGCAATAACATCTGCTACCCAATGTGTATGTGACCATAAATGTGATTTGATTTGATAACAGATTGGACCAGCGCTAACCTTCCCAGTGCTCACCATTGGAAGGCCTGATCAAACACTCTGTCCCCCATAGGGTCACTGTTGCTGCGTCCTCTCGTGGACCGTCAGGCCTGCGGACCTGCAGCGGGTGAAACCAGTTTGAACAAAGGCTGGGGCTTGGAGTAGGACGGGTCTCCTCATCCCAACTGCCAGGTTTAAGAAGAGAGGACGAGAGAGACGACAGGAGAGAGAGAGGTGGATGCAAATTAACACATGGGGCGACAATGAGAGAGGGGAGAGAGATAGGGAGAGCGAGAGAGAGAGAGAGAGAGAGACACAGAAAGACCAGACACAAGAGGAGACTGTTATGGGTTGAATGGTTTTTCTAGCCCTCCATCACCCAACTGTAGCTAACACGTAAAGATACAGTGAACACTGAAGATTCAAAACATTAAGAACACCTGCTCTTTCCATGAACATATACTACCAGTGTTGAATGCCATGTGAAGCTTTGATCCCTTATGGATGGTCAGTGTAGATGAAGGGGGAACCGACAGGTTAAAGAAGGATTTCTAATCCTTGAGACAATTGGACAACGATTGTGTATGTGTGCCATTCAGAGGGTGAATCGGCAGACAAAATCATTGATACTGCCTTTGACCGGGGATATGGTAGTAGGTGCCAGGCCGCAGTGTCGGAACTGGCAAGTTCTCGTGTGTATCAAATGGTCCACCCACCGAAAGCATAATCAAGCCAACTGAAACAATCTGTGGGAAGCCGTTAGAGTCAACATGGGCCAGCATCTCTGTGGGACGCTTTTCAACACTTGTTGAGTCCATGTCAACAAATGAGGCTGTTCGATGGGGATAACGGGGAAGTACATCCGAAACACTAATGTTTGGTGTTACTCAGTGTGAAAGTCACAGTGGCAGAGGGACTTTCAACGTTGAGCTGTGCTGATACAGAGGGCCTGTGGATGTCCATGGGAACGTCATCGCCCACCGTCAGGGTTCTACGCTTTCAATGGAATATGCTTTCCCTCGTTCCTGTCGACCGGCACCTTCTTCGCCAAATAACATTTGTTAGACACCGCAAGAATGTGTGTTGTGGATTCTCTGAATGTTGGACACAGGCGTGGGCGATGAGAAGAAGCTCAACATCCCCTCCAGGCTAGAGGACAAGCAGCCCGCTGTTTGATGACACATCTATTATTGTAACCTGGCCATCTTGTAGCTAGTCATGCTAGATACATTACCCACCAGCTTTGCTTACAACTTTGGCATGAAAAACAAAAATCTCACAAGCTAGCTGAAAAGCATCCCTGGCTACCCCCGAGAGACAAAGGTTACTCTATCAATGCGGAGAGCGGCGTTTTTCCGAGAGACGAACTCCCCCCAGGAGCGTTTCACCGACCTATTTGTATGTGCACAGGGCACACTGACAGACAGAGGACATCGACTAAAGACACGAACAACGTTGACATCATGACACTCAGTGTTCGCTGTCAACGCGACACTGAAACAGTAATAACACAGTGGCACCGCCTTCCCCTAACCAAGCTGCAGAAGCAGACACCACACACACGCTCAGCTGCTACTTCAGCAGATGGTAAGGACACGACCCTCCTGCTCTTGGAGATGGGGGCTCCTCCATGTCTCTCCTCCTCTTTCCTCCCTCCCTCCCCCTCCTCCTTCTCCTTCCTCTTTCTCCATCTTTCTTCGACCTCAACACCAGCACCAGCAGCAACTCGACACACAAGCCAGCCATGGCCGCTGACCCTCCATCCAAATCCTCCCATCTTCCTCTCCTTCCTCCTTCACTTCCTAGAAACTTTCTCTCTCCCCCCTCTCTCGTCTCTTCTTTCCTGTTTTCGGTGCGTGGGGTTTGGCGCTGAAGCCATATGACTAGATGAGTCTGGTCCAATAGCAGCAATCCCATGACCCCCTCCCTATCCCAGTAGCAGAGGAAACAGAAACACCATGGAATCAACCTAATGACAACATTGTCCATTCAAGTCAGCACAAGTTGAAGAAGAGACGACGAGTGGTGTCACGGTATGCGCTGTGTTTTGTGTGTCGTAAAGAGAGGAACTCATGAGGGAATCTAATTTGAGTTTTTTATACGAAATGAACATTCTATTTCTGTTCCATTTAAGCGGTTTGGTGGAGGGGGAAGGGGTTCTGTCTCATTTCCTCTACACACCACCGGAGGCTTCTCCCCTGTCCTTCCTCTCGTTGGATTTATCAATGCGAATCCCAATATATGTGCATGGGGCATTCCGAATATAATACAGCGAGTGATTGATAGAATTCCTCAATTTCTCTCAACCGCATCGCTCACTTGCTCATCACCTCCAGAAAGCCTTGAAGTGGCGAAAACCAGTTTGAGGCCTAAACAACAAGCTAGCTCCAGATCCATTCCAGCCTTGTATGAGGCGGCGAGGTTGTAGGACTTAGGAGGATTTGCGCGTGAGAGAGAGAGCCAGCGGTTGATATAACAGTCTCCCACAGGGTCGCACATTAACCTGCCAATAGAAACCACTAACATATTTTTATTCTCTGTGGTTCACTTTCCCCATTTCCGAAAACAGGTTAATTCCCTTCAACATTTGTTCTTAACTGCAGTACAGTGTCATAACTTCTGTCAGGTTTTGGGAGGACACAGGGCAGTTACACGTACCACCACTAATGATGTTTTTGGGAGTGCTGAGTGGTCCATGTCGGGCTAGCAGAAAGGGAATATAGCTCCATTAAAGAGTATAATTTACACGTTTTAGTAGTAGAGGACAGAACAAGTTGAATGTACAGCTCAGAGGAGGCAAGGCTATTTTTGTCTCACTTTCTTTTCAAGGATTATAATGTAGAATCTCACTCGGTGCTCTTTGCCGCTATGGGTGAGGAGACAGGACTTAATGGCCCTTGGAAAGAAATCCTCTCAACTTCAACGTGACAGCGGGAGAACGTCTGAAGTGGTCGGGGGCTGAGTGTGTGTGTGTCTACAGCATCTCTCTCTCCTGCCCGCTCGTCTCCAATCCCTCTTCCCACTGCTTCTCGCAGGGGCAGTGGTTGGACTATTCTTTCAGTCTTCTCTCTCCCAAGGAGGGACGGAGGACGCCAGATGAGAAACAGAGAGGGAACAAACAAAGACGTCTATACTGTCTCAAACTCTTGATGGAATACAAGTCCGAATCTGACCCTTAAGACAATAGTATTTCGTAAGTTGTTTCCAGTCACAGACAATAACACATGGGTATCTTTACTCTCCTCATTATCCCAGCTGTCCTTTGCTTGTAACCTGCCAGGAACCAAAAGACAGAAAAGCATGAACTCTTGGATAGAACACGGTTAGAACACTAGGACAGAACTCTTGGATTGGAACACTTGGATAGAACACTGTTACGAAACTAGGATAGAACACTTGGATAGAACACATGTTGGAACACTTGGAAAATAAACACTGGTTAGAACACTAGATAGAACACATGGATAGATCTTGGGATAGAACACGGATAGAAGAACTTGGTTTAGAACACTTGGATAGAACACTGGATAGAACACTTGGATAGAAACACTTGGTGTAAAAAACTTGTTACAACACTTTGATAAACACTTGGATAGACACTTGATAGAAACAACTTTGGTTAGAAAACTTTGGTTAAAACACTTGGATGAAGACACTTGGATAAGACACTTGGACTAGAACACTTGGTTACAACACTTGATAGGGACATTGGATAGAACACTTGGAGTAAGAAACTAGGATAGAACACATGGTTGGAACACTCGGATAAAACAACTGGATAGAAAATGGTTAGTAACACTGGATAAAACATGTTGGAAAACTTGGTTAGAAAACTTTGGATAGAACAGTGGATGAGAACAACATTGTTGGAATAGTGCGTTAGAAACTTTGGATAAGAACACATGGTTGGAGCACTTGGATAGAACACATGGTTGGAACAACTTTGGTTAGAAAACTTGGATAGACACTTGGATAGAGCACATGGTTGGAACACTTGGTTAGAACACTTGGTTGGAACACATGGTGGAACATTGGTTGAGAAACTGGATAGAACACAATGGTTGTGAACAGCTTGGTTAAAAACTTGATAGAACACATGGAGTAGAACACTTGGAAACAACTTTGGACC
>NC_036852.1:5593834-5614155 GCF_002910315.2 Salvelinus sp. IW2-2015
CCCGATGCTCCGTGATGAATTAATAGTGAACCGTGGAGATTGAACTGTTTGAAATAAAAATAAAAATAAATTATGCACTCAGTCCTCCTGCAGGCGCAACGGAGCATAAACAAACACACATTTTAGACAAGCATTCTATATAGTACGGGCTAGCTATCACTTTCCCCTGGCCAGTCAGGTCACTGAAGGAATATTTTCCCTTATTTTCCCTCTTCCCTTCTTGGCCTCTCCCTGTTCTGTGCTGGCCACCCGCTCTGCCCTGCTGAAAGCTGCCCAGGCCTTTATCTATTGGTCCATTCAGCTCCCACATCTGGAGAGGCCAGCGTGCCAGCAGCAGTCAGGGGCCAGGTAGGGAGCTAGCCAGGAGGGAGAGAGGGGAGAGAGGAGGAGATACCTAGGGTCATGCCCACACAAGGACAACCAACATGGGTGTCCTAAAACACCACAGTAACATGCATGTGCACACGCCGCACACACACACACCACCCCCCCCACTGCTGTTTTCCCCTTATATCAGCTCATTCTCCACCCCAAACACAGCGGATTGGTACAATATGTCGGAGTCTATAGCTGTCAGACACAGAGGTTCCAAGTCCAGACATTCTTCATGCCCAGATTGCCCCTCCCCCCCACCCCCACACAGACAAGGCAGAGAAAGCTGTCTGGCTCACCCTCCTGCGTGTGTGTGTGTGCGTGTGTGCGTGCGTGCGTGCGTGTTACACCAGAGCATGTGAGCGGAGTTGAGCGGTTGAAAATCCCGCTCATCGCTGGAGTTTGGTGCTTGCACACAGTCCGGCGCTCCATGTGCTTTCATACTGCTCAGCTAAAAACGCTCCGGGCTCACAGGGGAAAACAAACTGACACGCCAAATTCGCTCCATTCATTCAAATCCCAATTTAACCAACACCCATCTATTTTCGTGGCTACCTGGCCTACCAATTGTTTTTTTAAGTATTGAAACCAAACCATATGGATTTGAATGAAAACTATTTGAATAACATGAAAAGGTGAATGTAAGAATGTCATATTAAACAGCATATAAACACTCTAAATAGGTCAGGAGACAGACAGGAGCGTAAGAAGGAACGGAAATGAATTACTCAGGCTATATTATTTCTATTATTTCAAGCTATAGCCTACAAAGAAATACATTGTGAAGCATTTGTGAGTGCGACACAATAGGCTAGTAGGGACATAAGGGCTCAGTATTTAAACCACATTTCTTGTTTTAAATCATTCTAATCTATATATTGTGCTGGACTTAATTAGAATGAAATACAAATTAAACCAAAAATGAAAGCTTTTTAAGATACATTTTAGAAACATGAGTTGGCCAGTCGTGGTTTCAGGCTCATGTGATGGTGCCTGGAGAGCCGGCCAGCAGCAGAGAATATCCTCCCCACACTTGCAGAACAGTTGGGGATGCTAAACACCATTTTGGCCCTTCTTGCCACGTTGGGCAGAGACGCTGAGTTGTGTTATATTTTTCTATTTTTCTATAGGTCGGCCTAAAGGTTTTTTAGGCAAAAAAACAAAATGAAAACGGAAGCTCCTTGAACGTGGGAATATGCCAGGCCCGTTGGGCCAAAATCAATTATGGCCTATTGTATAGATAATAGAAAGAAAATGAACAAAACATTTAAGTTAGAAATACTTTGCTACAATGACACACTTAGTTATCTACCCACCTATTTCCTTTCTTTTAGCAGGTGCTTTTGCTGCTTTTGGGATACGTGTCTTTTCAGATTCCACAAGGATTCTTTATGTGGACACTAAATCATCGCACTCCTCCTCTCTTGTCCTCATCTTTGTAAGTCACCTTGATTTAGCAGCTGTGTGTTTTATCAGTTTCTTTATGAACATATTAGGGAACTTGACAGTAGGAAAAAGCAAGGGACTATAGCAGCACACACGCAGACTACAAATGCATGCTGGGACGGGCATGCCTTGAGCTCACGAAGTGAGTGCTATTGGAGCAAAATTGGAGCGGGCGAGAAGAGCGACGCTCCAGCCTTTAAAAATCTTACTCTATGCTCCAGTCAAATTGGGCACYCTCTGCTCCRCGCTCCAATCCAGCTCCACTCCGCTCACATACTCTAGTGTGTACAAGCATCTGCCTGTCTTGTCTGTCTTCTCATCTCCCAACCTCACTGCTCTGTTTGCTTTACACATATTTTATACAAAACGTTCTCTCTTTTTCACTTCCGGACCTTTCTACTAGCCCATCTTCTCTCAGCATCTCATCGCCCCCAACCAATGTCAGAGCCCTTATTGAACTGCATGGGGCAGCGCAGACAGGACCCACTGTGTAGTTTGGAGATTCATCTATGCATTTATTCAGCATTTATGAATCTTATGTTTATTTATTCATGTTTGCTGAGGAACTTTAAGACTTTAACAGTCTGAGGTTTTGAATTCCTATGGGTCTTGTAGGGGAGGAATTAGCAGAGACAGAGAGTAACCCATATTTTCTGCAGCGCAACACACACACACACACACACACACACACAGTCTTGTATAACTAACCTTGTGGGGACACACAATTCAGTCCTTCAAAATGCTATTTTCCCTAACCCTAATGCCAAATTTCCCAAACCTTAATGCCAAAACCTAATCTTAACCCCAAAATGTAACCTTAACCATAACCCTAGCTCCTAACCCTAATTCTAACCCTAACACTAATTCTAACCTTAACCRTAAACCCCATAGGAATAGCATTTTAACTTGTGGGGACTAACAAAATGTCCCCAGTTGGACAAATGTTTGTTTGTTTACTATTCTTGTATAGTATAGTATAGTTAAACACACACACACACACACACACACACACACACAGTCAGCTGTGAAACATGTCACCCTCGAACTCCCTTTGTAGCCCATTACTGGAAGAGTGGGAAGACAAGCTGACTCAGGTTCAACTCAGCATGACGTTTCAATCTCAGGGTTGGATGGAAGAGTATAAAAGACTGACAAGRACACACAMCTGGGTATGGTGTCGTMGAGCATGGTTTACAAGGTGAAAGTGAGAGATCAGCATAGGCGAGTCAGAGGAGTAGAGCTCTGTCCAAAACCACACAGTCTGGAGGTCCATTTGAAGGTCTTCCTCGTTCCTGTCATCATTCTCTCTCAGACCAAAGAGTTAACTCCCACACATAGCCTTCYCACGGACTCCTCTCGCAGGTGTGTTTGTCGGCCACACGTCAACTCTTGAACCACAGTGCTTTAGAAAGAGCTAAAGTACTCTCTTCCCACAGCCGTCTTAAATGCCACAGTCTGGAAAGCAAAAGTAGTACCATAGACAAATAGACCCACAGTCCCATACAACCACAATAAAAATGTATCTCATTGACTTCTGCTGCCCCCTAGTGGTTAGGGATGAGCCACACAGCAAACCACGAGTAGTCTGCTGTGGTTTATGTCGAGCTTTATTAAGTGTGTAGATTAGAATGTAGATTACKCAAACTAATCCCTCCCTGACCTTTCTCTGATCCAATGGGAATGACTGTATTTTCTCAGCAGCACATGGATTGGATTATTGTAATGGTCATGAGGGAGGAGGAGGATGAAAGGAATGAAGAAGTTCTGACCTGGTCTGAAGTTGGGCAGCTCGTTCACTCCTGGCCACGTCTCCTCAGTCGGGACCCCTACGACCTGCAGACAGACAGAAAGGGTCCAGAGTGAGCCATCAACCGTCATCTCTACTAGTTTTTATGGATCTACACTCTTGTAAAAAAGGCTTCCAAAGGGGTTCTTCGTCTGTCCCCATAGGAAAACCCCTTTTTGGTTCCAGGTAGAACTCTTTTGGATTCCAGGTAGAACCCTTTTGGGTTCCATGAAGAACCCGCCGTAGAAAGGTTCTTCCTGGAACCAAAAAGTGTTCTTCAAAGGGTTCTCCTATGTGGACAGCCGAAGAACCCGTTAAGGTTCTAGATAGCACCTTTTCCCCCAAGAGTGTAGAGAGGGTGATGCCATTGAAAAGAGTGAAAGGGGATCCTACTCACAGCCCATATTTTCTGCAGCTGCTCAAAGACGTCTGCCACCCCTGGAAAGGCTGGCGTCCCCTGGAGCATCTCAATGAAGATGCAACCAGCTCCCCTGGAAGACAACACAGGATTGAGAGAGTCATTTAATAAATCAGTGAAAAGAGAGAGAAGGACGGGACTTCATTCTTCAGTACCTCATAATCGGAACAATAAGTTAACTAATTTGGTAAAAACTAAGGGTAGGTTTTGTATCCTAAGCAGTGTATTCATAGAGGGCAGAACATAGCGTAGAAAAAGGGGATGAATTCAAAAACGTATCCTTGGTAAAATATGAAAACACGAATGCAAATACCTAGGTTATGGCCAACACATTTGATCATTGCTGTTAAATTACTACCCTGTTGCTACATTTCTCTTTGTATTCAAAGTCCTTAAACAACATGTGGTCCTAATCTCTTCTATTTGGAAAGGTCAAATAGAAACCTGCCCAGATATCATTAACATTAATGCACAGGACGGTTTATACCAACGCTTATGCTATTCATTAGTACAAAATTCCTTTAACTCCGGGGGGAAATAATATTTTGCTTAGGAGAGCAACTCTAAACGTTTGTTTTTCAGTATGGCACCAAAACATCGTTAGACGAAGGCCAAGAGGTTAAACTCTTCTGAACACGCAACATTCTCTGAGCCAACCTGAGGTAACTCACTCTGTAGGAGAGTACTAATGGCAACACTAATGACAGCTACTCTAACACCACCACTGATGCCGCGTTCAAAACAGCTGGGAACTGGGAACTAGGAAATCTCCGACTTCAGTGCGTTCAAGACAACTGGGAACTCGGGAAAAACCCCAGCTCCGACTAGGGAAAATCTTTTTGAACGGTCATCCAACCCGGAACTCCAAGTCGGAAACTCAAGCATCTTTCTAGAGCTCTGACTTTCCGACCTGAAGATCACCGACGTCATGATTTGACCACGGTTTTTCCCCGAGCTCCCAGTTGTCTAGATAACACCATGACACAGTGGTCTAAGTAGTTATGTCATCTCTAGAACAGTGTGGTACAGTGGTATTCTGGTGTTATTCTGGTTCAGTGCTGGTGGGTTCAGATCTGGCTGCCCAGTGGGAAAAAGCTGACTGAAATGACGTTATTGCAACCTTGCCTGCAGGGTGGTTGGTTATGGAGGATGTTCAGACCCTGTTCAGATATGTCCAACTATGTCCAGTCCACTCACCAGATGTCCAGAGCAGTGGAGTAATCAGTGGAACCCAGGAGAACATCAGGAGGCCGGTACCACAGAGTCACCACCTCAGACGAATAGGTCTGGCACGGGATGGACTTGGACCGGGCCAGCCCTAGTGAATACAGACGGATCCATATAGTTATAACATGAATACAATACCACATATAACATAGACATAACACCACCTGTATACGTGACCAAATAACACATTAGAAAGAGAGAGTTATTAACAGAGTTCTACCATGTGGAGCTAACGTTACATGTGTGGGTTAGGTTAGGGACTGTACACTTTCAAGAAAGAGTGCTCCTTACTTTTAAGCCACCATAGGCTTCTTCAGAGGATAGTTGGACAATGGACTAGCAGGAACTTCAGAGGGTGTGGAGGGGTTGGCTAGGGTTAGGGTTGTGGGTTAGGGTTGAACTGGGATCTGGACATGAAGCTAGGATTAGGGTTGTGATTCAGACTAGGATTAGGGTTGAACCGGAATGTGGACATGAAGCTAGGGTTTACCGAAGTCAGCCAGTTTGAGCTCCCCCAGGTAGCTGATGAGCAGGTTCTGGGGTTTGAGGTCCCGGTGCAGGATCTTCCGACCGTGGATGTAGGACAGACCCCGCAGCAGCTGGAACATGAAGATCTGATGGACACACAGACAGACAGACATGCAGGAAGAGTATGGTCAATGGTGAACAATTAAAACAACTGAAAGAGCAGAGGASAGATTTTAGGGTGAGAGGGAAAAAGGTATGGTATTTGTTGAGGTTCTGTTGATCAAAATATTGAACTTACCCTGACATTGTAGGAATGCAGGCCCCCTGGGTGCTGCTTCATATACTCAGCCAAGTCTGTTTGTACGTACTCAAAGACAAATGTGAGTGCCTCTTTGGTGTGGATGATGTCATGGAGCAGGACAATGTTGGCGTGTTTCAGGCCTTTCAGGAGTGAAGCTGGACAGACAGACAGACACAGAGCTAATACCAATTCACTTTGTTCACAGTGGAAATGGAATATGATAAGCACGTGCAATTCTCCTAAACATGCTAAAGCTAACATGACTTCACTTCAGTTCATTTCCTGGGGGGGGTACTCTGAGACGTCGAAGTATCAATCCTGTTTCGCATGTACAGCATGGGCCTACTGGAAAAGCTCTCACCCTCTCGGATGGCAGTGAATGGCACGCCTTCTTCAGTCTTCATACGGATCACCTTCAAGGCCACCAGGTGCCCGTTTATCCTGAGGGCAGAGTAGAGGAGAGTAACAGAGAGAGTGAACTCCCCGCAGCTCAGTTATGGTGAGAAGATACAGGCAAATATAGTAATACAGGCAAATACAGTCATCTATTATAATTTATAACGGAGAGATACAATTCATGACCTCAGTAAATGTCAATAAAAAACTCAAACGAACCTCACCTTCCATTTCTGCATTGCTGCCAACCAATCAAATCACATCTCCTACCCGACCGAAAAAACTCTTTATCTTAGTGCAGCTGTGGCTTTTGGCAGCTCTCTGCCTGGTCTTCTGGAGTCTGACTCTATGTGTTAATAAAGCTCTCTGCCTGGTCTTCTGGAGTCTGACTTTTGAGTTAATAAAGCTCTCTGCCTGGTCTTCTGGAGTCTGACTTATGTGTTAATAAAGCTCTCTGCCGGTCTTCTGGAGTCTAACTGTGAGTTTAATAAAGCTCTCTGCCTGGTCTTCTGGAGACTGACTTTATGTGTTAATAAAGCTCTCTGCCTGGTCTTCTGGAGTCTGACTTTATGAGTTAATAAAGCTCTCTGCCTGGTCTTCTGGAGTCTGACTTCTTTATGAGTTAATAAAGCTCTCTGCCTGGTCTTCTGGAGTCTGACTTTATGAGTTAATAAAAGGCTCTCTGCCTGGTCTTCTGGAGACTGACTTTATGTGTTAATAAAGCTCTCTGCCCTGAACACTAGCATAACGTCACCAAAGATTTATATAACTAAAGCAAGACAGACCACAGCCTGTCGTTTCAAATGGGAACAAATTAGTCATAGTGGGCGGAGCAAGGAGGTGGGCAGAGCCAAGCACAAGCTAGCGAGATCCTATTGTCACGTTCTTGCATACATTTGCATATTTCCGTTAGGGAACGCCTACTCTGTGAAGTGGGCGTGTGCAATAACTAAATAACTCAATTCTCCTTCTAAACAATGCAGTTTTTTATAACTTCGGCAAAGGGTAAAGTCTACAAAACTTAGTCCACTCTATTCGTAACAGATTATACTTTTGGGAACCATAAACTGTATTGAGATCAAATGTTTAATCGATGAGAACATTTGCAGAATGTCAGCCAAAATACATCTTGTTCCATCTTCTCCCACTGCCGGCCACTGGGCCTCCTCTCACTACCATATTTGGTAGTGAGTGGAAACGCCAAGCCGATGCTTCACATCTATACATCCGGTGAAATATCTGTTCTATCTGTGACCTCTGGCAGCCTCGGCTGTGTGCTGTTTGACCATATGAAGTGAAACCACTGTGAAAGGCTTTATATGCTCTGTGCTCGTTAGCGTAGAACCGTCCAATAGATCTTCACAAAAAAACCTTGTCCTTCGTCAAACGAACAGCACAGGGGACAAATAGGTTCCGTCAAATCAATACCAGCTGACATAGCGGTTTAGTTTGTAGGGATAATGTAAAAGATGGGTCATATACGAACGACTACACTGACCTATTGGATGTAATCAGGGTGGGTGATGTAATTATTGAGCTGTTCATCAGTGTTGAGTTGTGGTAATGTCTGGCTTATAGCACCAAAACTGACTCGGCTTGCTCTTTGGGGTCAAGGTCGGGTTACTGCATAAGCACTTGAGGACAACTGATTGATTGATTGATTGATTGATTGATACTGACCGGCTGATTCCCTTGTAGACTGTAGCGTATGTCCCCTCCCCTATCTTCTCCAGGTTCAGGTAGGAGTTAGCTGTGCCAAACTGTAGGCCTGTTTTCTGTGAGGACAGACACAAGTGTGTTAGGTGGGGTAAGGTGCCGACCTCAAACATTTACAGTACATCTTCATACTGACAGAGTGAGGTAACTGCAGGTACATTCCAGATCTCTTTGTACGATCTTGCCAAATCCTAAAGTCATTGTAACACACCATAGTAATCATACAGGTGTGTCAAAGCGGGGACCGAGAGACTGAAAAATAGCTTCTATCTCAAGGCCATCAGACTGTTAAACAGACATTACTAACACAGAGGCTGCTGCCAAAATACAGATTTGAAATCATTGGCCACTTTAGTAAATGGATCACTAGTCACTTTATTAATGCCACTTTAATAATGATGTTTACATATCTTGCATTACTCATCTCATATGTATAAACTGTATTTTATGCCATCTATTGCACCTTGCCTATGCCGCTCAGTCATTGCTCATCCATATATTTATATGTACATATTCTTATTTCATCCCTTTACTTAGATGTGTGTGTATTAGGTAGTTGTTGGGGAATTGTTAGATTACTTGTTGATATTGCTGCACTGTCGGAACTAGAAGCACAAGCATTTTGCTACTCCCGCAATAACATCTGCTACCCATGTGTATGTGACCAATAAAATGTGATTTGATTTGATAACAGATCTGGGACCAGGCTAACCTTCCCAGTGCTCACCCATTGGAAGTCCTGATCAAAACTCTTTCCCCCCATAGGGTCACTGTTGCTGCGTCCTCTCTGGACCGTCAGCCTGCGGACCTGCAGCGTGTGGAACCAGTGAGGCTGGGGCTTGGAGTAGGACGGGTCTGCCTCATCCAACTGGCCAGGTTTAAGAAGAGAGAAGAGAGAGACAGACAGGAGAGAGAGAGGTGGATGCAAATTAACACATGGCAGACAAGAGAGAGGGAGAGAGATAAGGAGAGAGAGAGAGAGAGAGAGAGAGAGAGACACAGAAAGACAGACACAAGAGGAGACTGTTATGGGTTGAAAGGTTTCTCAGCCTCCCCACCAACTGTAGCTAACACGATGAAAGATACAGTGAACACTGAGCATTCAAAACATTAAGAACACCTGCTCTTTCCATGACATATACTGACCAGGTGAATCCATGTGAAAGCTTTGATCCCTTATTGATGTCAGTGTAGATGAAGGGGAGGAGACAGGTTAAAGAAGGATTTCTAATCCTTGAGACAATTGAGACAACGATTGTGTATGTGTGCCATTCAGAGGGTGAATCGGCAAGACAAAATATTGAACTGCCTTTGACCGGGGATATGGTAGTAGGTGCCAGGCGCAGTGTCGAGAACTGCAAGTTCTCGTGTGTATCAAAAATGGTCCACCCCCGAAAGGATATCCAGCCAACTTGACACAACTGTGGGAAGCCTTAGAGTCAACATGGGCCAGCATCTCTGTGGAACGCTTTCAACACCTTGTAGAGTCCATGTCCAGACAAATTGAGGCTGTTCTGAGGGATAACGGGGAGTACACCAAACACTAATGTTTGGTGTACTCAGTGTGAAAGTCACAGTAGAGCAGAGGACGTTTCAACGTGAGCTGTGCTGATACAGAGGCCTGTGATGTCCCATGGGAACGTCATCCACCACCGTCAGGGTCTACGCTATTCAATGGAATTGCTTTCCTCTGTTCCTGTCGACGGCACCTTTTCCCAAAATACATTTGTTAGACACAGCAGAATGTGTGTTGTGGATTCTCTGAATGTTGTGGACAGGCGTGGGCGAAGAGAAAGAGCTCACATCCCTCCAGGGCCTAGAGAGACAAGCAGCCCGCTGTTGTGATGACACATCTATTATTGTAACTGGCCATCTTGTAGCTAGTCAGCTAGAATACATTACCCACCAGCTTTGCTTACAACTTTGGCATAAAAACAAAAACTCACAAGCTAGCTGAAAGAATCCCTGGCTACCCCGAGAGAAAAGGTTACTATCAATGCGGAGGTAGCGGCGTTTTCCGAGAGAGAACTCCCCGCCAGGAGCGTTTCACCGATCCTATTTGATGTGTGCACAGGGCACACTGACAGACAGAGAGACATCACTAAAGACACGACAACGTTGACATCATGACACTCAGTGTTCGTGTCCAACGACACTGACAGTAATAACACAGTGGCACCAGCCATCACCCTAACCAAGCCTGCAGAATCAGACACACACACACACGCTCACTGCTACCTCAGCAGATGGTAAGGACACGACACTCCTGCTCTTGGGAGATGGGGGCTCCTCCATTTCCTCCTCCTCTTGCTCCTCCTCCCTCCCCTCCTCCTTCTCCTTCCCTCTTTCTCCATCTTCTTCGACCTCAACACAGCACCAGCAGCAACTCCGGACACACACAGCAGCCATGGCCCTGACCCTCCATCCCAAATCCTCCATCTTCCTCTCCTTCCTCTCTCACTTCCTAGAAACTTTCTCTCTCCCCCCTCTCTCTGTCTCTTTCTTTCCTGTTTTCGGTGCGGTGGGTTGGCGCTGAAGCTCATATGACTAGCATGAGTCTGGCTCCAATAGCACAGTCCCATGACCCCCTCCCTATCCCAGTAGCAGAGAAACAGAAACACCATGGAACTCAACCTAATTTGAACAACAGTGTCCATTCAAGTCAGCACAAGCTGAAGAAGAGACGACGAGTGTGTCACGGTATGCGCGTGTGTTTGTGTGTGTAAAGAGAGGAACTCATAGAGGGAAATCTAATTTGAGTTTTTTATACGAAATGAACATTCTATTTCTGTTCCATTTAAGGGTTGGTGGAGGGGGAAGGGGTTCTGTCTCATTTCCTCTACACACCACCGGAGGCTTCTCCCCTGTCTTCCTCTCTTGGATTTAATTCAATGGAATCCCAAATATGTGCATGGGGCATTCCGAATATAATACAGCGAGTGATTGATAGAATTCCTCAATTATCTCTCAACCGCCATCGCTCATTGCTCATCCACCCCTCCAGAAAGTCTTGAAGTGGCGAAAACACAGTTTGAGGCCTAACACCAGCTAGCTCCAGATCCAATCCAGCCTGTATGAGGGCGAGGTGTGAGGACTGAGGAGGATTGCGCGTGAGAGGAGAGACCAGCGGGTGAAAACAGTCTCCCACAGAGTCGCCATAACCTGCCAATCTGAACCACTAACATATTTTATTCTCTGTGGTTCACTTTCCCCATTTTCCTAAAACAGGTTATTTCCCCTCAAACATTTTCTTAACTGCATACAGTGCATAACATTTCTGTGCAGGTTTTGGAGGACACAGGGCAGTTAGTACCACCACATAATGATGCTTTTTGGGAGTGCTGAGTGGTCCATGTAGGGCAGCAGCAAATGGGAATTAGCTCCATAAAGAGTATAATTACAGTTTTAGTAGTAGAGGACAGGACAGAGTTGAATGTAGAGCTCAGAGGGGAGGCAAGGCTATTTTTGTCTCACTTTCTTTTCAGAGATGTATAATGTAGAATCTCACGGTGCTCTTTCCGCTATGGGGAGGAGACAGGACTTAATGGCCCTTGAAATGAAATCCTCTCCAACTTCAACGTGACAGCGGGAGAAACGCTGAGTGGTGGGGGTGGAGTGTGTGTGTGTCTACAGCATCTCTCTCTCCTCCCTCTCGCTCCCTCTCCTTCTCCCACTCTTCTCAGCAGGGGGCAGTGTTGACTATTCTTTTCATCTTCTCTCTCCCCAGGAGGGACGGAGGACGCCAGAGAGAAACAGAGAGGGAACAACAAAGTACGTCTAACTGTCTCAAACTCTTGTGATACATAGTCGAATCTGACCCTTAAAAATAGTATTTCGTAAGTGTTTCAGTCACAGACAATAACACAGGGTATCTTACCTCCTCATATCCCAGCTGTCTTTGCTTCAGACCTGCCAGGAACAAAAGACAGAAAGCATGAACTCTTGGATAGAACACCGGTTAGAACACTAGGACAGAACTCTTGGATGGAACACTTGGATAGAACACATGGTTAGAACACTAGGATAGAACACTTGGATAGAACACATGGTTGGAACACTTYGAAATAACACATGGTTAGAACACTAGGATAGAACACATGGATATAACACTTGGATAGAACACTTGGATAGAACACTTGGTTAGAACACTTGGATAGAACACTTGGATAGAACACTTGGATAGAACACTTGGTTAGAAAACTTGGTTACAACACTTGGATAAGACACTTGGATAGAACACTTGGATAGAACACTTGGTTAGAAAACTTGGTTACAACACTTGGATAAGACACTTGGATAAGACACTTGGATAGAACACTTGGTTACAACACTTGGATAGGACACTTGGATAGAACACTTGGATAGAAAACGTGGATAGAACACATGGTTGGAACACTCGGATAAAACACTGGATAGAACACATGGTTAGAACACTGGATAGAACACATGGTTGGAAAACTTGGTTAGAAAACTTGGATAGAACAGTTGGATAGAACACATTGTTGGAATAGTTGGTTAGAAAACTTGGATAGAACACATGGTTGGAGCACTTGGATAGAACACATGGTTGGAACACTTGGTTAGAAAACTTGGATAGAACACTTGGATAGAGCACATGGTTGGAACACTTGGTTAGAACACTTGGTTGGAACACATGGTTGGAACAGTTGGTTAGAAAACTTGGATAGAACACATGGTTGGAACACTTGGTTAGAAAACTTGGATAGAACACATGGATAGAACACTTGGAAACAACATTTGGACCAAACAATTTGGACCAAACCATAAACTTTAAGATCCTGTGTTACAAGGATGCTACAATGTCTACTGCTGTTATCGTTGCTTTATAATCCTGAATTCAGCTGAAGATAGAATTTAACATTAAGTCCACTGTGGTACAATTCTGTAGCTGGGAGATTCTAATGGAATGTGAAAAGTGGAGCAGAAATGTCAAATTAGAGAGGAGTGGAGCAGGGAAGGAAGGAGAGGATCAGGAGGGAGAGGATGAGTGACAGGAGAAAGATATGAAAATGTGTGCGTGTGACATGTGAGTGATGATGATGATATAAGTTGGGAAGAGAGAGACAGATAGACAGAGACACAGATAGACAGAGACAAAGAGAGACTTGGAGAGAGACACAGAGAGACACAGAGAGAGACACAGAGAGACAGAGACACAGAGAGACTTGGAGAGAGACACGGAGTGACAGAGAGAGACAGAGAGACTTGGAGAGAGACACAGATAGACGGGGAGAGAGACAGCAAGAAAGAGATACAATGACTGAGAGAGAGAGAGAACTTGGAGAGGAGTCTGGGTCGGTAGCTCTTTCTCATAAGCGACAGTCAAAGTTTGCAGGAACATGACTGCTCCTTATCGCATCGCTGTACCCATCCAGACAAGACATTACCTTTAGGGCTGCTTGACTTCAATAACAACAGGCTTTACAGAAAGCCTTATTCTCTGTATAGCAACACATATAGTATGTAAACAGAATAGAATACAGTAATATAAAACTATAATTGTTTGTCAATAATTGATCACATCAATTTGATATGGCAAATTATTGAGGGTATAAATGTATGTTGTTGTTCATATAAAAGCCATATCTATAAATGGACACATTGGATAATTAAACCCATACAAATATGTTCCAGTCTAAATATGTTCGTCTTGGAAGAATACAGTACAGCTGGCACATTGCCTTTTCCAACTAACTACAACTCCTCTTGGCTCAGCATGTGCAGCCATGGACAAAGTCAAGTTATAATTAGATCGGGTAGAAACTAGGAATGCAAACCAGGAAATGGAGGTCATGATCTGAGCAGTATAGTAGGAGACATCCTGGGGTAGGGATGTTCTGGTATGACTCTGACTGAAGGGCATTGGACTGAGGTGAGGTAATGTAGGCACCATAGAAAATTCCTAGAACGGAGGCCTCCCGAGTGGTGCAGCGGTATAAGGTACTGCATCGTAGTGCTTGAGGCGTCACTACAGATCCTGCTTCGATGCCACGCTGTGTCACAGCCAGCCGTGACCGGGAGACCCGTGAGGCGGCACACAATTGGCCCAGCGTCGTCCGGGTAACGGGAGGGTTTGGCCGGCCGAGATGTCCTTGTCCCATCGTGCTCTAGCGACTCCTTGTGGCAGGCTGGGTGCCTGCAAGCTGATTGCGGTCACCAGTTCAGTGTTTCCTCCGACACATTGGTGTGGCTGGCTTCTGGGCTAAGCGAGCAGTGTGTCAAGAAGCAGTGTGGCTTGGTAGGGTCCCGTTTCAGAAGACGCATGGGTCTCGACCTTCGCCTCACCCGAGTCCGTAGTTGCAGCAATGGGACAAGACTGTAACAACCAATTGGACATCATGAAATTGGGGAGAAAAAGGGGTATCCCCATTCAAGTCAATGATGTCATGGTCTGAGGTTCTATGACTGTTCTAGGGATTCTATTTCTATGGCATAGGACTATTTCTATGTTAGGGACCCATGGAGAGGCTGTGTGTGGAGTGGTATGTTTTACCCTCTCACCACTTCTAGGTTAGGATATTATATTATTGCTACTAGCTCTGCCTTGGTACAGCACGTCARTGCAGTCAGGGTTATTTATGGAGGAGAGATGGAGGCACAGAGAGACAGTCACTCATGCTCCATCACACTCCGAGCCGAGCCCACCATTCACCACCTACCCTCCTCCCTCCATTCCTATCCCTCCATCTCGCCCTCATACAGACCCGTACATACAGATAMCCCTCATCASTATTCCTGAGGCAGAACAGAGCAGAGTAGAGTGGGACGTAACTATTGGAGGTGGACAGTTGTCACAGGCAGGCAGGCAGGCAGCCTCCAGGCAGCTGGTTAATCCACTACCCACTGGSAGCAGCCTGGGGGGCCTCAGTGCCAGGCAGGCATATGTGCACCGGACCGAGCCACTGTAGCCCTCCAGCCAGGTCTACCAGACACATACAGATAGACATCACAAAGATGGACACCATACAGGTACAGCTTGAGGGGTTCACAAAAAGTGCAACGTTGTCTATTGTCCAACTCACCCAGGGGGGAGTGGGGGTATTGAGGAGGGGATGAGATGTGTCAGAGAGAGAGAGAGCGAAGCGGAAAAAGCACACATAAACACAGATTGGATTCTTCAAGAACCCACTCCTCAACGAATTGAGGTTGAGGCATTTTTGGGGGGAGTCGACGTGTCATTGATGCTCTTATACTATTTCCTCTGAGCTCTATTGGAATTGAAATGCCCTGTGGCGTGTCCCCCTCGTAGCCAGTCTTATAGGTTAGCCTACACTGGAGCTTTGGCCTTGGCACTTTCCTTCTATAATCTTACCTCTGGCGTACTATCATACTGTGTTGTGTGGGATACATGGAAAATGGTACAAGTAAGTAATGATTCAAGACATGAGTAAACTTGTGGTCACGTGTAGAAGCAGTGTACTAGCAGCCTAGTGTACAAACATACTATCAGCCTCTCTGAATAGCATAGAGATAGGCGCTCGTTTGGACATCCTGTGAGATATGKWCCCAGGCCAAGCAGCTGAGCAGTACATCCTCCTGATACGAGATCTCTCTTTCTGACAGAAATGTGCAAAGCACATCCGAGTCTCTTCAGATTAGAGAAAACAACAATTTCCTTGACAGGGCAAGAGAGAGGAACATCGGCTGTCCTTTCTGTGTACAATAACAAAATCACTTAGCATAGTTGCGATTCAAACCACACACAACCAATGTGGCGGAAAAACTGGTTGGAGGACGTGCCATTGCATTTGAATTGGCAGTGACCCTAACAGATTTGCCCTGAGTTTTTTAGAGGACTACAGAGCACTTACTTTATTTTGTTTACACTGCTGCTGTGAGATGATGAATTATTCATCTCTGTCTACAGAACCACCTGCATCCTGCTTCCCCAGCTCTATAACATTATATCTACCCTGAGTGTATAACAGCACTATATCTACCCTGAGTGTATAACAGCACTATATCTACCCTGAGTGTATAACAGCACTATAACTTAGCCCTGAAGTGTATAACAGCAAAACTATATCTAGTACCTGAGTGTAGTAACAACACATATCTACCCTGAGTGTATAACAGCACTATATCTACCCTGAGTGTATAACAGCACTATATCTACCCTGAGTGTATAACAGCACTATAACTACCCAGTACCCATCCCCCCTGACAACCAACCTCCCCCCTAGGAACTGGAACCACCTGCACCTTGATGCCTTAGCTGTCTACCTTCCCTCCCCCTGACAACCTGCACCCACCCTGGGGGAGATGTGGGTTACCATCTCACTCCTCTCCCGTCTTCTCTTCCACTCAGCGAGAAAAACACATCTTCTTACCTCATCCTTCACCTCTCTCCTCACCCCTTTCCTCTCCCACTTAGCGAGCAAAACACCCCTCTGCTCCCGCTGGGGCTGCCTCCTCTCCTCCTCTCTTCTCCTCTCTCCCCTTGTGCTCACATCACCCCTCACATGTCTTCTCTCCTACTTAGGGAGCAACACAGCCCCTCTGCTCATCAGCATTTTTATGCTTTATTCAATAAGCCGTGGGCTTCCTAGCTGCATCTGCAGATCGGCAGTATAACTTGCCAGTCCGTGCCAAGCTACTGACACTTGGAACAGTCCAGTCCCTAGGGTTGCCCTCATCCCTGGAACACGGCAACATACCACGCTACAACACCCGACCCTGTTAACGAGCTGCTGCCTGTCATTACCTGAAGAGTGTGTAAGGARAGTTGTCATGCCAACAAGTTAGGTATTGTGTTCCCTAGGTAACATACAGTACATTCCCCATGCATGTGTATCTTGGAATCTGGCATAGTACAAAGATGGAACACAATAAGCATAGCAGGTTAATACCAACGACAACTCCGTAAATACTGTTTGTGGGTATGAGGAAGCTTGAGCAAGCACTGTTCGATCCCCTAACCCGACTGGAGTCAGTGTGGTACTGTTTCTAGGGAGGGTAGGTTCGACTGATACTCACCCAGGCGATGGAAAGCCTCCGTGGCTACATGTCGTAGGTTCTGCATCCCAGTGTTGGTTCCTGCCTGGTGGTGCTGTGGAACTGCTATAGAACCTCACTTACACCCCGGGCATCCTTAGAACTGGACCCAGCTACAGCAGCACTCTCACCTCAGTCACAGCCCCTCCTTGTCTTCAGAAACCTAGGATGTAAACAGCTTTAGCAGCACAGACAGGATTTTCCTATTTTTCCTTCTCCCTCCTTCCTCCTGCCTGAAGGTGCTCTTGCCTCCTCTATTGCTCTCTCTGTTTTGCTCTCTCCCTCTCATGATATGAGTGTATCCTCKCTCTCTCTCCCTCCTTTCTCCCTGTCTCCTCCTGCTGCCAGTTCCTCTGCTGCCTGGGAGACAACATTCAATAGCCAATCAGCGGCGTCAGATAGGAGACACTGCCCAATGAGCTCTCAGTGGAGGAGAGAGCCGGGGCTGCTGGTGTGTTTTGAAAGGTTGGAGCTTGAGCATTGTGTTCAGGGAGTCACTAATGTGTGTGTGTACTGTGGGCTCCTGGGGGCAGAAGTGAGCCACGCTTTTGATCACCTTCATTCCAATAACTCAAGCATAGATTGGTTAAAAAAAACACATCGAATTTGGCACACAGAAACTAGAGGCCATGAGTAACTTGGTCAAAAGGAAAGGCACCAATTGGCCAGTAGTCTCACTTAAACCCACTTAAATATTTGCCGACCTGTTTGACCTAGAGACTTGYAATGTAGGTGTCTTTCCTCATGCTGAACAAATTTGCGTCAAGGACCCATAAGGTCCATCAGGATAGATTTTCCTCCATCTTGGACATTTTGGAAAACCTGAAAAACGTATTCTCATGACCCATAAGTCCACAGAACACCAAGTTTGGTATATAGGCCCATGGTGCAMCACTTAACTTAGTTTGAGAAACGCTTGGTTGGTTAAGAGATGGCTGAGGTATTGATCAATCAGGAAATCAGATTTGACATGTCCAATTACAAAATAAATCCTTTGTTAATCCACTTCACAATGGCTTATCAACTTGAAACGTTGTAGGGTCATCGCAGACATTACCACGATGAACCATGTTAAATTTGGATTATGTAATGATAATGCTTAGAATAAAAAAATCTTCTCGTGAACTAAGAGTCAGATTCAGTCCCAAAAGAGTATGAGAAAAGAACATTGACGCATTCACAGATGGCCACACTATAACAGTAGATGCATATTAGCATCTATGCTAAAATATGCCAAAAATATACACTACCGTTCAAAGGTTTYGGATCACTTAGAAATGTCCTTGTTTTTGAAAGAAAGGCAACATTTTTTGTCCATTAAAATAACATAAAATTGATCAGAAATACAGCGTAAACATTGTTAATGTTGTAAATGACTATTGTAGCTGGAAACGGCAGATTATTTATGGAATATCTACATAGGCGTACAGAGGCCCATTATCAGCAACCATCACTCCTGTGTTTCAATGGCACGTTGTGTTAACTAATCCAAGTTTATAATTTTAAAAGGCTAATTGATCATTAGAAAACCCTTTTGCAATTATGTTAGCACTGGTGAAAACTGTTTTCTGATTGAAGAAGCAATAAAACTGGCCTTTAGACTAGTTGAGTATCTGGAGCATCACCGTTTGTGGGTTCGATTACAGGCTCAAAATGGCCAGAAACAAAGAACTTTCTTCTGAAACTTGTCAGTCTATTCTTGTTCTGAGAAATGAAGGCTATTCCATGCGAGAAATTGCCAAGAAACTGAAGATCTCATACAACGCTGTGTACTACTCCCTTCACAGAACAGAGCAAACTGGCTCTAACCAGAATAGAAAGAGGAGTGGGAGGCCCCGGTGCACAACTGGGCAAGAGGACAAGTACATTAGAGTGTCTAGTTTGAGAAACAGATGCCTCACAAGTCCTCAACTGGCAGCTTCATTAAATAGTACCCGCAAAACACCAGTCTCAATGTCAACAGTGAAGAGGCGACTCCNGAGAAACAGATGCCTCACAAGTCCTCAACTGGCAGCTTCATTAAATAGTACCCGCAAAACACCAGTCTCAATGTCAACAGTGAAGAGGCGACTCCGGGATGCTGGCCTTCTAGGCAGAGTTCCTCTGTCCAGTGTCTGTGTTCTTTAGCCCTTCTTAATTTTTTATTTTTATTGGCCAGTCTGAGATCTGGCTTTTTCTTTGCAACTCTGCCTAGAAGGCCAGCATCCCGGAGTCGCCTCGTCACTGTTGACGTTGTGGCTTATGTTTTGCGTGTGCTATTTATTGCAGATGAATAGGAAATTACTAAGTGACCCCAAACTTTTGATGTGCTGTGTGCCTTTTTTCTCCACACATAGTGTTTTGTGTCCACAGAATATTTTGCCAGTAGCACTGCGGAACATCCAGGTGGTCTTTTGTGAACTTCAGACGTGCAGCCATGTTTTTTTTGGACAGCAGTAGCTTCTTCCATGGTGTCCTCCCATGAACACCTTTCTTGTTTAGTGTTTTACGTATTGTAGACTCGTCAACAGAGATGTTAGCATCTTCCAGAGATTTCTGTAAGTCTTTAGCTGACACTCTAGGATTCTTCTTAACCTCATTAAGCATTCTGCACTGTGCTCTTGCAGTCATCTTTGCAGGACGGCCACTCCTAGGGAGAGTAGCAACAGTGCTGAAATTTCTCCATTTATAGACAATTTGTCTTATCGTGGACTGACTTTTAGAAATACTTTTGTAACCCTTTCCAGCTTTATGCAAGTCAACAATTCTTCATCTTAGGTCTTCTGAGATCTCTTTTGTTCGAGGCATGGTTCACATCAGGCAATGATTCTTGTGAATAGCAAACTCACATTTTATGAGTGTTTTTTACGTGGCAGGGAAGCTCTAACCAAAATCTCCAATCTCATCTCATTGATTCGACTCCAGATTAGTTGACTCCTGACTCCAATTATCTTTTGGAGAAGTCATTAGCCTAGGGGTTCCCATACTTTTTCCAACCTACACTGTGAATGTTTAAATTATGTATTTAATATAGACAAGAAAAATACAATAATTTGTGTGCTATTAGTTTAAGCACACTGAGTTTGTCTATTGTTGTGACTAAGATGAATATCAGATATCAGATCAATTTTATGTAAAATGTATTCATAAATCCAGGTCATTCTAAAGGGTTCACATACTTTTTCTTCCCACTGTAT
>NC_036852.1:5614180-5624251 GCF_002910315.2 Salvelinus sp. IW2-2015
ATGACCTGGATTTATGAATACATTTTACATAAAATTGATCTGATATCTGATATTCATCTTAGTCACAACAATAGACAAACTCAGTGTGCTTAAACTAATAGCACACAAATTATTGTATTTTTGTTGTCTATATTGAATACATCATTTAAACATTCACAGTGTAGGTTGGAAAAAGTATGGGAACCCCTAGGCTAATGACTTCTCAAAAGATAATTGGAGTCAGGAGTCAACTAATCTGGAGTCGAATCAATGAGATGAGATTGGAGATTTTGGTTAGAGCTTCCCTGCCACGTAAAAAACTCATAAAATGTGAGTTTGCTATTCACAAGAATCATTGCCTGATGTGAACCATGCCTCGAACAAAAGAGATCTCAGAAGACCTAAGATGAAGAATTGTTGACTTGCATAAAGCTGGAAAGGGTTACAAAAGTATTTCTAAAAGTCAGTCCACGATAAGACAATTGTCTATAAATGGAGAAATTTCAGCACTGTTGCTACTCTCCCTAGGAGTGGCCGTCCTGCAAAGATGACTGCAAGAGCACAGTGCAGAAATGCTTAATGAGGTTAAGAAGAATCCTAGAGTGTCAGCTAAAAGACTTACAGAAATCTCTGGAAGATGCTAACATCTCTGTTGACGAGTCTACAATACGTAAAACACTAAACAAGAAAGGTGTTCATGGGAGGACACCATAAAGAAGCTACTGCTGTCCAAAAACATGGCTGCACGTCTGAAGTTCACAAAAGACCACCTGGATGTTCCGCAGTGCTACTGGCAAAATATTCTGTGGACACAAAACACTATGTGTGGAGAAAAAAGGCACACAGCACATCAAAGTTTGGGTCACTTAGTAATTTCCTATTCATTGCAATAAATAGCACACGCAAAACATAAGCCACAACGTCAACAGTGACGAGGCGACTCCGGGATGCTGGCCTTCTAGCAGAGTTGCAAAAAAAAAGCCAGATCTCAGACTGGCCAATAAAAATAAAAAATTAAGAAGGGCTAAAGAAACACGACACTGGACAGAGGAACTCTGCCTAGAAGGCCAGCATCCCGGAGTCGCCTCTTCACTGTTGACATTGAGACTGGTGTTTTGCGGTACTATTTAATGAAGCTGCCAGTTGAGGACTTGTGAGGCATCTGTTTTCTCAACTAGACACTCCTAATGTACTTGTCCTCTTGCCCAGTTGTGCACCGGGGCCTCCCACTCCTCTTTCTATTCTGGTTAGAGCCAGTTTGCTCTGTTCTGTGAAGGGAGTAGTACACAGCGTTGTATGAGATCTTCAGTTTCTTGGCAATTTCTCGCATGGAATAGCCTTCATTTCTCAGAACAAGAATAGACTGACAAGTTTCAGAAGAAAGTTCTTTGTTTCTGGCCATTTTGAGCATGTAATCGAACCCACAAACGGTGATGCCCCAGATACTCAACTAGTCTAAGGCCAGTTTTATTGCTTCTTTAATCAGAAAACAGTTTTACCCAGTGCTAACATAATTGCAAAAGGGTTTTCTAAAATTAAAACTTGAATAGCTAACAAACGTGCCATTGAAACACAGGAGTGATGGTTTCTGATAATGGGCCTCTGTACGCCTATGTAGATATTCCAATAAACAATCTCCCGTTTCCAGCTACAATAGTCATTTACAACATTAACAATGTTTACGCTGTATTTCTGATCAATTTTATGTTATTTTAATGGACAACATTTTTGCTTTTCTTTCAAAAACAAGGACATTTCTAAGTGATCCTAAACCTTTGAACGGTAGTGGTATATTTTTGGCATATTTTAGCATAGATGCTAATATGCATCTACTGTTATAGTGTGGCCATCTGTGAATGCGTCAATGTTTCTTTTCTCATACTCTTTTGGGACTGAATCTGACTCTTAGTTCACGAGAAGATTTTTTTATTCTAAGCATTATCATTACATAATCCAACTTCGTGGTAATGTCTGCGATGACCCTACAAAGTTTCAAGTTGAAAAGCCATTGTCGAGTGGAAAAACAATTGGATTTATTTTGTAATTGACATGGTCAAATCTGATTTCCTGATTGATCAATACCTCAGCCATCTCTTAACCAACCAAGCGTTTCTCAAACTAAGTTAAGTGATGCACCATGGGCCTATATACCAAACTTGGTGTTCTGTGACTTATGGGTCATGAGAATAGTTTTTCAGGTTTTCCAAAATGTCCCAAGATGGAGGAAAATCTATCCTGATGGACCTTATGGGTCCTTGACGCAAATTTGTTCAGCATGAGGAAAGAACACTACATTCCAAGTCTCTAGGTCAACAGGTCGGCAAATATTTAAGTGGGTTTAAGTGAGACTACTGGCCAATTGGTGCCTTTCCTTTTGACCAAGTTACTCATGGCCTCTAGTTTCTGTGTGCCAAATTCGATGTGTTTTTTTTAACCAATCTATGCTTGAGTTATTGGAATGAAGGTGATCAAAAGCGTGGCTCACTTCTGCCCCCAGGAGCCCACAGTACACACACACATTAGTGACCTCCCTGAACACAATGCCCAAGCTCAAACCTTTCAAAACACACCAGCAGCCCCGGCTCTCTCCTCCACTGAGAGCTCATTGGGCAGTGTCTCCTATCTGACGCCGCTGATTGGCTATTGAATGTTGTCTCCCAGGCAGCAGAGGAACTGGCAGCAGAGGAGACAGGGAGAAAGGAGGGAAGAGAGAGTGAGGATACACTCATATCATGAGAGGGAGAGAGCAAAACAGAGAGAGCAATAGAGGAGGCAAGAGCACTTCAGGCAGGAGGAAGGAGGGAGAAGGAAAAATAGGAAAATCCTGTCTGTGCTGCTAAAGCTGTTTACATCCTAGGTTTCTGAAGACAAGGAGGGGCTGTGACTGAGGTGAGAGTGCTGCTGGTAGCTGGGTCCAGTTCTAAGGATGCCCGGGGTGTAAGTGAGGTTCTATAGCAGTTCCACAGCACCACCAGCAGGAACCACACTGGGATGCAGAACCTACGACATGTAGCCACGGAAGGCTTTCCATGCCTGGGTGAGTATCAGTCGAACCTCCTCCCTAGAAACAGTACCACTGACCAGTCGGAGTTGGGGAACAGTGCTTGTGTTCCTCATACCCACAAACAGTATTTACGGAGTTGTCGTTGGTATCTATCTATTACCTTTTTGTATACCATTTGCTATCTCAGTACATGCATGGGGGAATGTACTGTATGTTACTAGGGAAACAATACCTAACTTGTGGCATGACAACTATCCATTACCACTCTTCAGGTAATGACAGGCAGCAGCTCGTAACAGGTCGGGTGTTGTACGTGGTATGTTGCCGTGTTCCAGGGATGAGGCAACCCTAGGGACTGACTGTTCCAAGTGTCAGTAGCTTGGCACGGACTGGCAAGTTATACTGCCGATCTGCAGATGCAGCTAGGAAGCCCACGGCTTATTGAATTAAAGCATAAAAATGCTGATGAGCAGAGGGCTGTGTTTGCTCCCTAAGTAGGAGAGAAACATGTGAGGGGTGATGTGAGCACAAGGGGAGAAGAGGAGAAGAGAGGAGGAGAGGAGGCAGCCCCAGCGGAGCAGAGGGTGTTTTTGCTCGCTAAGTGGAGAGGAAAGGGTGAGGAGAGAGGTGAAGGATGAGGTAGAAGATGTGTTTTCTCGCTGAGTGGAAGAGAAGACGGGAGAGGAGTGAGATGGTACCCACATCTCCCCCAGGGTGGTGCAGGTTGTCAGGGGGGGGAAGGTAGACAGCTAAGGCATCAAGGTGCAGGTGTTCCAGTTCCTAGGGGGGAGGTTGGTTGTCAGGGGGGATGGTACTGGGTAGTTATAGTGCTGTTATACACTCAGGGTAGATATAGTGCTGTTTAACACTCAGGGTAGATATAGTGCTGTTATACACTCAGGGTAGATATAGTGCTGTTATACACTCAGGGTAGATATAGTGCTGTTATATCCTCAGGGTAGATTATAGTGTTGTTTATACACTCAGGGTAGATATAGTGTTGTTATAACACTCAGGGTAGATATAGTGCTGTTATACACTCAGGGTAGTTATAGTGCTGTTATACACTCAGGGTAGATATAGTGCTGTTATACACTCAGGGTAGATTAGTGCTGTTATACACTCAGGGTAGATATAATGTTATAAAGCTGGGGAAGCAGGATGCAGGTGGTTCTGTAGACAGAGATGAATAATTCATCATCTCACAGCAGCAGTGTAAACAAAATAAAGTAATGCTCTGTAGTCCTCTAAAAAACTCAGGGCAAATCTGTTAGGGTCACTGCCAATTCAATGCAATGGCACGTCCTCATTCTAAAGGGTTCACATACTTTTTCTTCCCACTGTATGTCAGAGTCACTCCAGATTTTGTATTTAGACTCATTACATCAGTCTTTAATGGTTTTTGCATTCAAATATGGCTGCACTGTACCTATAGATGCAAGTTAGCACATATTCTAAAGCTAAAAATACTTCTCAATGTTTTCACTGACTGCACATAAAGAAAGATAATCCCTACATGATAGAGTGCTTGCTTTTTTATCCAACTGATATTGTCCTTTCTCATCATGTGGACCCCGATCATTGCTGCTTGCAGCTATATTTTTCCAAAATGTACAAATTGTCAACTTTCCCGACAATGATTTATCACCTACKTYCACCRGTTTTTCACCTTGACATTGAGCATTGACACACGTTCATCAAATAGAAAATCACAGTGTAAAACAGCAGAATTACAATTACAGTGTAAAATCTGGTGAATTTCAAAATAGAGAGCTAACAAAGCTAAGCTACTTGACCGAATCGATGTTATAAAAATAAGAAATGTAAAAAAGGCAAGAAAATACACACGCTTTGTGGACTCTCGGCTTCCGTTCAACTAGTGGTCACAACGACAAAGCYAAAAAAGGATAGCGATTAGCTAGTCAGCTAATCCCTCGCATAACTCAGTCGCAGTACATTTCACAAGTTTATGACGAAATGGACATGGTCAGGGGACCGGTAAGTGAAAGACAATTGCATCTGAGATTGTACATAATATATGGTTAGTAGCTACAGTACAAGGAGCAAGTGGAAGGATACATGTCAGCCCCGAGTTGCTAGCTAACGGTCGTTACACATAGACTATAACAAAGTACTGAGACTGTCAAAGGCTTTGGTAGACACCTAGTAATTATGGTATGAATGAATCCTTCTAGCTAGTTGCGTCATTTCAAGCAAACTAATTAATTAACTAATTAGTTAATGGACTGAAAATAGGATTTTATCAAATAAATAGTTAACAGTATTTAGCTAACAGTAGTTAGCTGGCTACTCAAAATCAATGGGGGGGTCAGTGTTAGCTAGTTTACGTCACTCCCACATGATTGACAGCTAGCCATGTAAACCATGATGAAAAGAACGTGTGTGTGTGTGTGTGTGTGTGTGTGTGTGTGTGTGTGTGTGTGTGTGTGTGTGTGTGTGTGTGTGTGTGTGTCAACAACAACAACACCACAAACTCTCGCGTACTGTCACTCGTGCTCGTTATTTTGAAGCCACCTAGCTACCAGTAGGGGCTGTATGCAATTCAGTGAGGCAGTGTTACCATTAGCTAGTCATTTTTGTAAGTTGTCTAATGTTGTTTACCGTATTCAATACAGGGCTGAATTTAGAAACGGATTTGGAGTTTTTCAAGTTGAATTTCACCAGTCTCTGCATCAGCATTGCCATGGACAAATCTAAGTGATGGAGTCCCAGAGGAAAAGGTATGTAGCCCCTAGGTAAGGTGTTGTCAATYAATGTTATGTGATCATCATATGACAACTCATAATATTCTTCATGTAAGTCTATGCCCTCACAAAGCTCTTGTTGTTTCTCTAGCTAGCTACTATAACTTCTGTTCCAGGGCATGTTTTGTCTTGGTAGTTCAAAAACAATGTCTCCTCTATCTGTGTGGTTGTTCAGAATCCTTGAGACATGACTTGTCAATGTGTCTGTCTGACTGTCTACTTCTGTATGTATTCTCCAGCTCTGGTGAGGAGGACAGTTCAGGGGAGCGAGGTTCGCTCCACACCTGGAAGGGCTACTCCTATAGTGTCACCCCAGAGAGAGTGCTCCTGTCCAGGCCTGTGCTGCAGGCTGCCCTGGGGACACGCCATGGGGTTCTACTGGTGGAGGGTGAGAATCAATGGACAGCCTTTGATATAATGGCAACACTGACATTTATTATTAGCRTGCTTGATCTACAATTAAAATCATTTATTTTGTTTTGGGTTTGTATACTGATGTACACATACTACTGCTAATCATTTCTAATAAATCCTCTTGTCTAATGACTTGAATGTTGTGATGTATTTAGGCGGGCAGGTGTACAGCTTTGGTGAGTTCCCATGGAAACAGAGCCAGGTCTCGGTGGTGGGCCCTCTGAAGCCCGTCCTAGAGAGCGCTCTCAGCGGCCAGCGRGTGGTCGCCGTGGCAGCGGGCAGCTTCCACAGCGGGGCGGTTACCGAGGACGGCGGGGTTCACATGTGGGGGGAGAACTCCTTCGGCCAGTGTGGCCTGTCCAGCCTCACTGTAGTCCCCAACCCTACTCCAGTGGCTGTCCTGGACCCCGACACTAGCCCCCCTCATACCATCCGGGTCCTGGAGCTGGCCTGCGGGGAGCAGCACTCCCTTGCTCTCTCTGCCCAGCACGAYGTGTGGGCCTGGGGCAGCGGCTGCCAGCTGGGCCTGGTCACCACCATCTTCCCCGTGTGGAAGCCCCAGAAGGTGGAGCACCTGGCGGGCAGACACGTCCTTCAGGTGGCCTGTGGGGCCTTCCACAGCCTTGCCTTGGTGCGTTGCCTACCACCTCAGGAGGCCCGGCGGCCACTGCCAGACAAGTGTGGCCAGTGCAACCAGCTGCTCTACACCATGACGGACAAGGAGGACCACGTCATTATCTCAGATAGTCATTACTGCCCCCTAGGGGTGGAGTTGCTGGCTGACGGAGAGGCCAGGCTGGGGCCTGGAAGGTCCCCTCCGCTCAGGCTCCAGAGCTCCCCTTCAGAGCCCCTCTCCTCTCATACCTCGGCCTCAGCGCCTGGTCCCCATCCCTCCATAACAGAACATACAGACTATGAGAGGGGGAGGACAGTGGCACAGAATGGGGAAGTCTTAACCACTACAGACTCTGACATCTCTGCTGCTGGGACAGACTCTGATCGAACTGTTGGAGGTGTGGGGGGTGCGGGGTCTCGGAACTCCCCCTACCCTGATCAGGCAGTGAAAGAATATCTCAAGAAACTGTCTGACACCTCTTTGGCTGAGGAGACTGTCAAGATGACCATAGCAGGAGCAAGTTTTCAGGTTAGTAGTGTCACGGTGTGTTTCCTGGGTCGTGTTCATTAAGGCACGCAAAGGTGAAACATTTTTTGCTAAGGAAAACTAAAATGTGCTTTTCTTATAGGTCCAGGAAGTCTTCCTGTTTCTGTCAGTTTTCTTTTGTGTGTTACCTAATGCACCCTGTGTTTGTTTCAGCCCCCAGCTGATAGCCTTGACCTCCTGACCTCTGATCTCATCCCCGGGGTCATGCCAGTGACCACCAGCTCTGCCCTCAACAGCCTGGTCTCATCCTGTGCCTCCGCCGTGGRCGGGAGAGTGGTCTCCACCTGCGAGGCTCTGTCCCTGAAGAAGAGGATTAACTACTACTACCCTGGGGTTGGGGGTGTAGCAGGAGTACCCGGTGGGGTGCCAGGGGGGTTTCCAGGGGGACCRGCGGAGGAGCGGGTGCGTCTGGAGGAGTCCATGCAGGGGAAGAAGAGCTGCAGCACGGGGGATATCCGTGAGGAGGAAGCCGAGGGCCTGAGTCGACGTCTCTCTCTGCCTGGACTCCTCTCTCAGGGTAGATACGCTGTTCGTCTCTTATCCTCCACCTCTGCTCATCGCCTCTTATCCTCCTTATCTTCCTCCTATACTCTGATGTGTAAGTATGTGTGTGTGTGTCCCCGCTCATCCAGCCTGCGAACATATTGAACGTCCATCTGAACTACAGTACTATACAGTATGTTTGGGAATGCTGTGAAGGCTCACCATTTGTCTCAGTGTGGTGTTTCATGGCTCTTATGTGTGTAACGTTATGTGGGCTACAGTCGGTGAACGGTGGTTTTTGTTCTGCGATTTAAAGCTCTCAGCCATAGAGGAATATGAGGCCATATTAATGTGAGTACTTAACCAGAAGGGTTGCAGTAAGGAAAGAGAGGGATGGGAGGAGAGAGGAGTGAGGAGAGGGTGAGAGAATAAGACGGAGAAGAAAGGAGCGAGAGTCCGTGAGATAGTGAGGGAAGGCGAGGGAGAGAACTGAGGAAGTGAGTGGGAAGAAGATGTATCTGTGTGTGAGGGAGAGAGGGTGAGGGAGAAGGGGGGGAGATGGAGAGGGCAAGATGGCCGTGATAATCTCTTGAGAAACCCAGTCAGAGTGGTAGTGCCTGCAGTATCGGAGGAATCTTCTATTGTCACTTTGGTAGGGCGACAGCTGAACGGTAGGATTTGTCCCTAGCTATCCGAGGGTGTCTTAAGGGGATTTGGGATATGCAAAAAACACATTTGACACATGCGTATAATACACGCTTGTATATGTCCTGTGAAACGGGACAAATAAAATWWAAAAAAWWAAAAWAAWTATTAGCTTCCTGCTGCAGCCAGGGAGGGGACAGACAGCTCACCGCTCCCCTCTCTTGGTGGCTCTCCTCTGGGCTGACAGATGGCTCTTTGTGGGGGACAGATGGCTCTCCGTGGGGAACAGGATGTCACAGTGGAAACAACCAACCCACGCCTCATCAGTGATGCCCTGGTCTGTCTGTCCTCATTAACACTCCCTCCCATATGCTTACTGTGGTACAGGACCTGGCTCCGGCTGGGCACAATGACTCATCATCTGGAGGATGCTGTGAGGCCTATGTTTCTGGGATATTGCAGGGGCTTAGAAATGTTTTGTTTTTCCAGAGTAGATGAAGATCACTCCGTGACTAAACCAGTCATCCTGAGCACTTCTTTACAGTTGTTTACACTCACCTGTGGAACAGAGAGGACTTCATCCGTAACGTTAGCTGCAGTTGACCGCCGTAACTGAACATGGCTTGAGATGAAGCACAGAAAATGTATCGTTAAGAAACATATCGGTCTGTCTCCGTCTGCAGTGTCCCCCAGGTTGCTGCGGAGGGCCAGCCGGCCCAGGGTGCGAGCGGTGCCCCTCACCCCTGTGGGAGGGCTCCCAGAGGCGGGGGASCTGCTCCCCTCCCTGCAGACCGAGGTGTGGAGCTGGGGGCGGGGTGAGGAGGGCCAGCTAGGCCACGGGGACAACCTCCCCAGGTCAGTGTCCACTCAACACCAATCACTGAGGGCTGGGGATGAGAACCATGATGACAGTTGTGTAGACCAGTAAAGCATCAGAGTATGAGCGCTGAATCTGATCTAGGATCTGTTTGGCCTTTGAGATAAATAAGATTACATGGACAGGGAGGACCTGCTCCTAGATTGGCACTCCTACTCTGAAATGCTTTGGCCCTGGTTGTAGACTGAGAGGTGTTTCTGACCTGCAGGCTGCAGCCACTGTGCATCAAGTGTCTGAGCAGTAAGGAGGTGGTGCTTGTGGCTGCTGGGGCACATCACTCCCTGGCCCTGACTGCACAGTCCCAGGTCAGGAACTACATTATCACTCCTCATGGGAATCTGAGTCTGAGGGATTCCTCCCAACTGTGTGAACATTTGTTTGTGTGTGTTCAAGGTCTTCTCCTGGGGTAGTAACAGCTCTGGCCAGCTCTAGACACATGGACTTCCTCACTACTTCCTCGCCTTGCCAAGGTAAGAAGTGTCGTTTCTTTAATTTGAGGAAAATGGTGGCCCATGCAGTCATCTTTACCCCACACACTTACCCAGTGTTCCTCGCTTTATTCATTTAGCAGCGACGCCCGCCGCTGGGCAATGCATGTGGTGAATGGTGTGTTCTTTGGCAGCCCCTCGCCGTGCTAGCCTTTGCCTCCCTGCGAAAACATCTTAGGAGAAACACTGCTAACCTAAACTCAGCAAAAAAAAGAAACGTCTCTTTTTCAGGACCGTTCTTCTTTCAAAGATAA
>NC_036852.1:5625388-5693671 GCF_002910315.2 Salvelinus sp. IW2-2015
GAATGGAGGTGAGGGCTAGGGGCCATCCCCCCAGAAATGTCTGGGAACTTGCAGATGCCTTGGTGGAAGAGTGGGGTAACACCTCACAGCAAGAACTGGCAAATCTGGTGCAGTCCATGAGGAGGAGATGCACTGCCAGTACTTAATGCAGCTGGTGGCCACACCAGATACTGACTGTTACTTTTGAATTTGACCCCCCCCCCCATTGTTCAGGGACACATTATTCCAAATTTCTGTGGAACTTGGTCAGTTTATGTCTGTTGTTGAATCTTGTTATGTTCATACAAATATTTACACATGTTAAGTTTGCTGAAAATAAACGCAGTTGACAGTGAGAGGACGTTTCTTTTTTTGCTGAGTTTATATACCCACATGAATAAACTCTGCAGCAGCAATTAAAGGACTCTCCATGGTAGAACAAGAACGGCACTTTTCCACTGAGGATTTATCCRAGTGTTTTACCCAAAAAGCTGAGACTTTTCTGTTTCCATCTKCGCACGCCGGCTCACTGGGCCATGGCGCCTGCTCTGACTTAGAGCCAAGGCATGTCCCTGGGTACTTTTCAGATTTCATTTAAATAACAATGGCTAGCTGTGAACTTGAACACCTTCTCACGAAGCGACGGTCTTGAATGAGGTTGTTGATTCTGCTCGCCACAAGTCTCCTGATGGAGAAACAAGACTACATTAACATACAACAACGGAGACACCCTGGTGTGGGGCTAAGTCTCAATGGAAAAGCACCCTCGGCTGCTTATAGTGATCACAAATCATAGGACATTTTATGACTATTGAGTTTGTGCAGGACTGTTGGTATAAGCGTGAGCAGCATTGGCGTGTGCGAGCCAGAACTGTTCATAGCTGCATTTCTCCTGTTTCTGTAGCATGGGGCATCTTGATGTACAAGTACACCCCCTGGACAGGACGCTAGTCTATCGCAGGGCCCTTCCTCCAATCTATCTCCTTGATGCTGATTGCCAAGCGGAGACGCATTGGGTCCCATTTTTACAGTCTTTGGTATGACTCGGCCGGGGATCGAACTCCCAACCTTCCATTCTCAGGGTGGACACTCTAACCACAAGGCCACCGAGTTGTAGAAGCCTAGCGCAACACAAAAGGCTGTATGTACGGTGATCTGATCTGCTCTGTTTGTCCCTGMTGTGYCCCTGTAGCTGTCTGAGGGGATRCGTGTATGGGACGTGGGTGCGGGGGTGCAGCACACCCTCCTCCTGGCCGATGGGGACTGTTACCAGCCCATCKTTTACTATAGCGGACAGCAGGTCAMAGAGGGGGCGCAGGACGCACCCCAGGACCAGACAGAGGGGTACAGCTACACCCAGCAACCAGTGCTGCTCCCCTTCTGCATGAACGTGAGTAGTGGGTCACACACACACACTGTACTGAACCCCTGCTGTGTTCCGTTTTTAGTATATTCAGCATCTGCTTCGTGATTTCAACTGACATTTGGCCCGATGGTGGTGRGTGTGTCTGTGGGTTTTGTCCATCCATGTTTTAGTTGGGCTACGTGAGCGGCGTGTCTGCTGGGGGCCAGAGCTGCGTGGCGCTAGCTGACCGCAACGTCATGGGTTTCACCGCCAGCCTCCACGAGCTGGCTGCTGCCGAGAGGAAGTTCTACTGCAAGCTGAGCTCTGTGAAGAACCACATACTGCGCCCCCTGTTGGACCTGGGTGAGAACTACTGCTGCCGCTACAGCTCCACTGGACAGAGGCCATGGGTCAGAGGTTAGAGAGGGAGAGAGAGAAGGGCGAGTTTTATTATAATGGTAACCAATGTCAAAGGAAAGTGATTGGGTGGCATTCAAAAAGATCTGGCATAAAGCTTACAAATTTGTTATATGTTATTAGTACAGACCTGTAACTTTTGGTTAACCATGTGCTGGAATAGAGTAAGTTAGTACGTTTCAGAGTAAATATTAGGTTGATTATCTCTTGGATGTGTGTGTTTTTCCTTTCACACAGTGTTTTGTTAACAGGTGTGTGTGTTCTCCTTCTAACCCTCAGAGTCGTTGAGTACAGCCCTAGGCCCGGCGTCCACAGTGATGCTACAGAGCCTGGCGAGGTGTTATAGCCGCCTGTGTCACCTCACTGGCCAGCACTCCGCCTCCCTCACCGCCAACCTGCGCCGCCGCCGGGAGTTTAAAAGCTTGGTTATGCTGGAGCATGCCAGCATCTTCCTGGACACGTACAATGAGTATGTGCAGTTGTACACACATACACACACACAATGTCTGACCCCCCCACTGTCTGACATTTACTTCTTTACAAAAAGCACSTCTGCACTAGCTGATGTGAGAAATTCCCTCTCTTTGTTATTTGGTTTTTAATAGGTTGTGTACATGTAGTTCTGCGTGTATAATGACCTCTCCTTCTCTCCTCCTCTCTCTCCGCTCCTTCCCCCTCATCTCTGCCTGCCAGGTACTGCTGCTCTGTGGGTAACTTCCTGGTGATGGGGGGCTTCCAGGCTCTGGCCAAGCCCTCGCTGTGAGTGTGTACACACACACACAGTAGGACATCTAGCAGCCCTAGCTGATTATCCTTACCATTTGCGGTGCTCATTATATGTTCATTATCTTTACCATTTACCTAGGCCTGTGTGCTCATTATTCTTAACATTGACCTAAGCCTGTGGCAAGGGACAGCTGTTTGATGCCTAGTCGTTCTGCACACAATGAGACTGAGGAAGCTCATGCAGGTTTACTTGGAAAAGTCAAAGGATTAATTTTTATGGGTTCTTTTTAATTTTGAAAACGGGTGSTTTGAGCCCCGAATGCTGATTGGCTGACAAAAATACCACATATACCACGGGTATGACAAAAACATTTTTTCTACTGTTCTAATTACGCTGGTAGCCAGTTTATAATAGCAAAAAGGCACCTCAGGGGTTTGTGGTATGTGGCCAATATACCACGGCTAAGGGCTGTATCCAGGTTCACATAAGAACAACCCTTAGCTGTGGTATGTGGCCAATATACCACATCCCTTCTGGCCTTATTGCTTAATTATTAACCAATGTGTTTCTTCATCAAGGCTTCAACCAAGAGTGACTGAATGACCCTTCTCATGCTTTTAACTGGAAAGGTGAACAGTGAATTAAAACAGGAAATCTCTTATTTCCTTTTCCATCTCTCCTCCCCTACACTCTCCTCCATTCCCCACCCGCTCCTCCCTCCCTCCATCTTCCCCCCACCCTCTCCTCCCTTACCACCCCCTACAGACACACCAACACCACACCCAAACAACATAAAACAATACAACATGTACACCCACCCCACGCACCAACCCCAAACAACATTCCCAACCACCTCCACAAACCAAACCCAAACCAACAGACTCACAACTCACCGCCCCTCCCTCCCTCCCTCCATCTTCCCCCCACCCTCTCCTCCCTCCCTCCCTCCATCTTCCCCCCACCCTCTCCTCCATCTTCCCCCGCCTTCTCCTCCACCATCTTTTGTTTCTCTGCTCAGAGATTTCTTTGGGAAGTGTCCAGAGCTGTTGCAGCGGCTGGCAGAGTCCAGCGAGGAGAACATTCCTCTGAGTGACCTGTTGGTGACTCTCTTCTACCTGCCCATGAGACACCTTCACGAGTATGGCAGGCTGCTGCTCAAACTGGGAACCTGCTTCGAGGTGGTACGTGGAGGAACTAGGACCGGGCCGTACACACACGCTCACACACCTGTCTCTTATACACATCTAGATGTGTATAAGAGACAGCTGTTGGTGACTCTCTTCTACCTGCCCATGAGACACCTTCACGAGTATGGCAGGCTGCTGCTCAAACTGGGAACCTGCTTCGAGGTGGTACGTGGAGGAACTAGGACCGGGGCGTGCGCACACACACACACACACACGCATGCTCACACACCTTCATACATACTCTCACTTTCTTGTGTGTGTCTCTCTCTCTCTCTCTAGAGCTCAGTGGACTACCAGAAGCTGCAGGATGGCTGCTCTAAGTTTGAGGCCCTGGCTCTTCATCTGAAGAGGAGGAGGAAGGAGGCAGAGTACACATACCACTTCTGGAAGAGCTTCCCTGGCAAGATGACGGTCAGTGGCCTGGTCAGTTGGTTTGACCACAGTAATCAGTGCCAGATTCACACTATTGAGCCAATGRCAACKYTACTGTGCTCGCTCAGWTYTTTTKTTTTCYCYTTGTCCTTRRAAGCAWGGTTCCYGCAYCTATGGTGGATMTATAARCAGGCCYSCASAGTACAGCTTGGTTCGGTTTMGCTCCYTAGTGTGAAARGGGTAMAWGAMSTTTTATTCAGRCCAAWATCTCCAGTTTACCAACCTCTTATCCCATWTCACCTGGCSATCCTGTTCRAGGATTCCCTGCGTAAMCCCCYCCGGAGGCTGATCTGTGAGAGCAGTAACAAGGCCCTGACGCTACAGAACTCTGGAAGGTTCTCTGTCAACTGGTTCATCCTCTTCAACGATGCACTCGTCCACGCTCAGGTAAACACAGCTTCTCACAGCTCTTACAGCTGGCTCTTACAAAGGTGCCAATGTCTCTTTTTCTTTCTTTCACAGTTTCTTCCCCCATTTGTTTTGAACACCCTCAGAGCATTTGATATGAATATATCTGGTGTGTTGACTGACTCCTATCAAGTTGTGTGTTTGTCTTTGTCCTATCAGGGTGTGGTTCCCTATAAAAGCCTTGTAAGTATGCATCAGCAGCCAGTGTACTGCCCCCCTAGTCAATGCAGCGCTCCCGTGTGSKSYGGGCTTGGCTTAGGACGTAGGCTTCCTGCATCATCTCTTTAGGCACCTGCTGCCTGCCGTAAACCACAAACACCGGCTTCACAGCTTGAAATAACACCCACACCAAAACACACCGTTTTTCTGATCTTCTTCATGTACACATGGTGTACTCACTAACACCTGGCTGGAATAAGCCTCACTGATTTGATTTCTTGAAGCTCACAGTAAAGAATGGTAGTTATTTACCTTCTCTGCCTTCTCCCTTTAACTAATGCAACTGCTCCTGAACATTAGGAGCCCCACAGCGGGTTCTGTACACCCCTGTACAGTGAGCAGCTTCTCCTCAGCCGAGCCCGGTGCCCCCTGCCCTCTGATGCTAGCCTCAGGATACTGTGTGGAAAGCTGAACTGATACCTTTAATAACTAAGGCTCCCGGTAGTATATTGCCTACTTTTATGACATTGTCGTAGTCATAGCAACACGTTGACTCTGCTTACAGACGTCAATCTAAAAAGTTAAGTCTGACGTTATTGGGTCTTCCCGACGTGTGCGTCTTGGTTATCTAACTAAGATGCCTTTTTGACCCATTTTTATTTTTTGCTATTTGGAGCCTTAGTTATCATTACTCTGAAACCATGTGACGCAACACGTGAGGATCGGCCGTCTCCGGTTCACTTCTCTCAAACAGTTTCCTGTGATGTGCCGCTGTCTCTTAGTGTGCACCCACCTAGCTGTGTTTGATGACGTAGTGAGCGTTTTTAGCCTCCGTCGGTTGTACCCTGTGTGCTGTGTCTGTCGGCCTGCCTCGTGCCCTGTCACCCTCGCATCTCTGTGTGCCATGCAAGTTGGCATCTATTAGGTCATGTGACTGTGTTTAGCTCCAGTGCCCTGACTACTTCCTGACTGTTGAACCAGTGTACTGTAGCTGAGTGTATCGGTATACTGATGTCTCTCTCTCTCTCTCTTCCCTCCCTCTCCTCCAGTTCTCCACCCACCACGTCTTCCCATTGGCCACACTGTGGGTCGAGCCCATCCCAGAGGAGAACACTGGCCTGTGAGTCTATCACCCTATCTGCCCAATTAGAGTGTTTAGCTGGTGTGTTATTGAGCCCTTAGCTCAGCGTTTCCCAAACTTGGTCCTGGGCCCCCCTGGATTCACGTTTTGTTTTTGCCCTAGCACTACACAGCTGATTCAATTAATCATCAAGATTTGATCATTTGAATCAGCTGTGTAGTGTTAAGGCAAAAAACAAAACATGCACCCCTTGAGGTCCCCAGGACCGAGTTTGGAAAACGCTGCCTCCGCTGAGCTGTGCTTTGTTCCATCCAGGTATGGACTGAAGTTGATCTCACCTGAGGAGACCTTCACCCTGCTGGCCTGTTCTTCCATGGAGAAGGTAGGCCACTAGCCAATAGCCAGGCCTCACTACTCACCTGCTCAGGTTACAAGTATGTAGTGMTTGTGTCTTTGTAGGTTCTTGTTAATCTGCCTAGTTGGGTTCWGTTTGTGGAGCGCGTGGTGACAGACGGTGTAACAACCCATTCAGTTCAATGAAATGCACTTCAATATGACTATTAACCGACCTGTGTTCTCCAGGCCAAGTGGCTTCGCTCCATCAACCAGGCGGTGGACCAGGCCYTGAGTGGGMCGGGGCAGAGGGCGGAGCCTCCCATCTCCCGGACCGCCTCCTACACCTTCTACAAGGACAGCCGTCTGAAGGAGGCCACCTACGAGGGCCGCTGGCTGGCCGGCAAGCCCAATGGGAGGTGGGTCTGGCTGGGGAAGGAGGGATGCAGGACCCGGTGCCTCTGGTTCCACTTCCATACAGTCACAATGAATTGAAAATTGTTGTTTCCAGGGGAATGGTGAAGTGGCTTGATGGGAGAATTTACACGGGGACGTTCAAGAACGGACTGGAGGATGGGTCAGTCAGTGTTAATCAATCAATAAACCTATCAATAAATCAATGTATCAATCACCGTAGTCAGAAAWAAAGGCATTTCTCATTGTTCTGCTATTTGTTTATGGGTCGTAGTTTTGGAGATTACGTTATTCCCAGCAAGACGTTGAACCTGAACGACCACTATCAAGGCCACTGGAAAGAAGGGAAGATGCACGGCATCGGAACATACAAGTGAGTCTGTTTGGCTGTGTGAGGAGTTCAGCGTTATTTAAGAAAGTCACCCTTTTGTAAGCGTGACCTGGAGTTTGCGGGCATGTCTATGTTTCTGCTGTGTATCCTAACAATGCGACTGTCGTCTATGCAGGTATGCTACAGGTGAGTTGTACGAGGGCTCGTTCCAGGACAACATGCGTCACGGTCACGGGATGCTGCGCAGCGGAACGCTAAATTCCTCCTCCCCCAGCGTCTTCATCGGCCAATGGGTGCACGACAAGAAGACGGGCTACGGTGTCTTTGATGACATCACCAGGTAGTGGACCGCTCCAGCCCACCCTTCTCATTCTGCCGCGCTAAACTGTACCGAGCTGGCCTGGTTACGCATCCAGCTAGCTCAGTACAATTGGGATTGGATTGATAGTGTGAAAAGTGTATTAGTGTATCTGAAGTGCTGATGGTGTTACGTGGTGACCTGTGTTGTACCGGTGTGTTCCGTCAGAGGAGAGAAGTACATGGGCATGTGGCAGGATGACCAGCGGCAGGGCACGGGCGTCATAGTAACCCAGTTTGGCCTGTACTACGAGGGAGCCTTCAACAACAACAAGATGCAGGTGATTCCTGGGCAGTGGGGTTCTTCCTCCTGACGCTAGCTGAACGTTAGCACATTAGTGCCAAGATATTGGAGGAAAGGAAGATAATCACCTCTCCATTTGCTTTTTTTTTTTTTCCGCTGTCTCAGGGCACAGGGGTCCTGCTGTCTGAGGACAACACCACATATGAAGGAGAGTTCTCGGAGGACTGGACTCTCAACGGAAAGGTCAGTGAAAGAAGAAAGACACACAAACAAGCCTGAACACTCTGTCTCACACACACACAGCTTGCACTCACACTTATTTTCGCTTAGCCACATACGTTTGTGCAGACACATGTATAATACAGAACATTGCTCTCCCCATCTCTCAGGGTGTGCTGACCATGGCTAATGGGGACTACTTTGAGGGCTCCTTCACCGGGGAGTGGGGCTCCGGCCTGAAGGTCACCGGATCCTTCTTCAAACCCAACCTCTACGACTCAGACGGGGACAAGGGCCGCGCTGTGTAAGTCTCTGTACCATTCAATGCTATTGGTTTTAGTATGGTGGAGGATAAGCATATTCTAAGATTTTAGTCTTGATCTTGAGTGTTTAAAAAAACAAATATATATTTAAATGATAAATAAATTGCAAGGCAATCTGTCCACAGGAGGTGATCCTGCTCTGTTTTTGCATCTAAGCCTTGATTATTTTTTTTAAATGAACCCAGTGAAGTGAACGTGTATGTGAACATAGAAATAGTCTATTTCCTTTTATGTGTGTCTCCAGTAAGCTGGGGCGTCTGGCGGTGCGTCCGGAGGAGAAGTGGAGGGCAGTGTTTGAGGAGTGTTGGATGAGGCTGGGCTGTGAGGCCCCTGGCCAGGGAGAGAACCAGCGAGCCTGGGAGAACATCGCTGTAGCCCTGACCACCAGCAGGAGARGGCACAGAGACGGGTAGAGAGAACAGAGACCACACACACAGTACTTCCACCTCACACACTCTCACGAATTTCTCTCTCTCACACACACACACAGAGTACAGTTGTCTAAGTGGTATTGATGTGTGTGTTCCAGCTCGGAGATGAACCTGAGTCGGACTCATAACAGAACTCTGGGGAGTCTGGAGTTCATCCCTCAGCAGCATGTTGGCCCTGTTACCATGGAGAAGTATGACCGTATCCGCCATTCCCTCATCAAGGTGAGCCAACGACCTCGGGTGACTTCCTAACCCTCTTAATCCCCCTCAGCAAATGGACCCARGCACCAACGTGTCTGACAGGCAAAAATACCAGCACCCACTGTTTGACAAGCAATATCCTTCAGTATGGTTTAATGATGATAATGATTATTATCATAATAATCATGAAGAAATGTCTGAGCTGTCGTCCTGAGGTGCCCCTGTTCATACTGATTTACTCTTTAGTTCTAACTTGATTTATTCTCATTGAGAAAACACCACAAAATAGGAATATCCTGAAACTCTCACATTTAACCTTCACTGTCCTCCATTTTGTGCCCCCCCCCCCAGGCGTGTGACATGCCCCTGCACCCCCTGGGCATGCTGATGGAGACCCTGGTGGCTGTCTACAGGATGACCTACGTGGGGGTGGGGGCCAACCGCCGCCTCCTACTGCAGGCTGTCAACGAGATCATGTCCTACCTGGCACGRATCTTCCAGCTCGTCAGGTGTGTGTGTGATTGTGTTGCCTAAAACAGTCAGATACTGTTTTTCCATTCCGTTTGACCCAAGGCTAGCCTGTTTTAAGCRATGTACTGTATGTGTAATGTTTGTTTGTCTCTCAGGTTCCTGTTCCCAGATCTGCCTGAGGAGGGTGGKGCGATCCCTGAACCATCCTCTGACCCCCAGGACAAGAAGGATTCCAACTGCGCAGACACCCAGCTAGAATCCCCCAAACCTGGGTACGACCATAGCATATCTTATGTAAAAGAGCACGTCACTGTTGTTTTAAATACTGTTTTCTTCCAGAAGAGAAATATGTTAAGCCCTTGAATGTGTGTTGAATAATGTCCTGTGTGTGTGGTTTCCCCAGGCGTGTAGTGAGTAGCTCTGCTCTGCTCCTGCCGGTGTTGCTGCCTCGTCTCTACCCCCCTCTCTTCACCCTGTACGCCCTGGAGAAGGAGAGGGAGGACGACGTGTACTGGGAGTGTGTCCTCCGCCTCAACAAACAGCCAGACATGGCCCTGCTCGCCTTCCTCGGAGTGCAACAGTGAGTCTCTCTCGGACTGACCAATGAGGTTGGGAATGACTAGTAGCCTCTTACAACCCTTCTGATCTCGCCGTCTTACATTCTGTTGAATCCGTGTTGCGAAACAGAATGTGAGGATAGTCTGGGCCTTTTTCATTTAGCCTCGTACAAGTTTTTTTCCGATCATGTAGCCTGACGGTCCTGACCTGGAAAAACTGTAGTTATAACATGTAAAAATGAATCTCTTTTTGCTTTCAGTAAGTTTTGGCCGGTTTCGGTTCCAGTGCTGGGGGAGAAGACAGAGGTATGACACTAAGTACATTCTGAATCACACTGCCCTCCTGTGGGTGAATTACAACATTATATCAAGTACATGTTAGATTGTCCTTACTGACAGTCTCSTCTTTCTAGGTTGTGTCCAGCACAAAAGACGCCTGTTTTGCCTCAGCAACGGAGACCTTACAGCAGATCAGGTACYCTTTATCCAGAGCAGTACTATATCGTCATGAATGCATGAGTTAATCTTTGAGTTACGATATTGTAGTTATACGTGGTTGATGTGTATTAAGACAGTTTGTTTTCAGCACAACGTTCACCCCATCCGACAAGCTGCAGGTGATCCAGTTGACATTCGAGGAGATCACAAAGGAAGTGATGTCATCTCTGGAGGATAACTTCCTGTGGTCCATGGACGACCTGTTTCCTGTGTTCCTCTACGTGGTGCTGCGCGCCCGGTGAGTCGATGAGAACACACACACACACACACACACGTCTCTATGTTCCTCAGAGATGCACAGAAATCTGTGCCTTTTCTCCAATTTTAGAATCAGAACTACATCTATTTACAGTACCGGTCAAAAGTTTGGACACCTACTCATTCCAGGGTTTTTCTTTATTTTTACTATTTTCTACATCGTAGAATAATAGTGAAGACATCAAATCTATTTGAGATTCTTCAAAGTAGCCACCCTTTGCCTTGACGACAGCTTTGCACACTCTTGGCATTCTCTCAACCAGCTTCATGAGGTAGTCACCTGGAATACATTTCAATTAACAGGTGTGCCTTGTTAAAAGTCAATTTGTGGAATTTCTTTCCTCCTTAATGCATTTGAGCCAATCAGTTGTGTTGTGACATGGTAGGGGTGGTATACAGAAGATAGCCTTATTTGGTAAAAGACCAAGTCCATATTATGGCAAGAACAGCTCAAATAAGCAAAGAGAAACGACAGTCCATCATTACTTTAAGATTTGAAGGTCAGTCAATCCCGAAAATGTCAAGAACTTGAAGTTTCTTCAAGTGCAGTCGTAAAAACCATCAAGCGCTATGATGAAACTGGCTCTCATGAGGACCGCCACAGGAAAGGAAGAGCCAGAGTTACCTCTGCTGCAGAGGATAAGTTCATTAGCGTTACCAGCCTCAGAAATTGCAGCCCAAATAAATGCTTCACAGAGTTCAAGTAACAGACACATCTCAACATCAACTGTTCAGAGGAGACTGCATGAATCAGGCCTTCATGGTCGAATTGAAAAGAAACCACTACTAAAGGACATCAATAATAAGAAGAGACTTGCTTGGGTCAAGAAACACAAGCAATGGACATTAGACCAGTGGAATCTGTCCTTTGGTCTGAGTCCAAAGTTGAGATTTTTGGTTCCAACCGCCGTGTCTTTGTGAGATGCAGAGTAAGTGAACTGATGATCTCCGCATGTGTGGTTCCCACCGTGAAGCATGGGGGAGGAGGTGTGATGGTGTGGGGATGGTAGGGACAATCTGTGAATTATTTAGAATTCAAGGCACACTTAACCAGCATGGCTACCACAGCATTCTACAGCGATACACCATCCCAGCTGGTTTGCGCTTAGTGGGACTATCATTTGTTTTTCAGCAGGACAATGACCCAAAACACACCTCCAGGCTGTGTAGGGGCTATTTGACCAAGGAGAGTGGTGGAGTGCTGCATCAGATGACCCGGCCTCCATAATCACCCGACCTCAACTCAATTGAGATGGTTTGGAATGAGTTGGACCACAGAGTGAAGGAAAAGCAGCCAACAAGTGCTCAGCTCATGTGGGAACTACTTCAAGACTGTTGGAAAAGCATTCCAGGTGAAGCTGGTTGAGAGAATGCCAAGAGTGTGCAAAGCTGTCATCAAGYCAAAGGGTGGCTACTTTGAAGAATCTCATATTTTATGTTTTGATTTGTTTAACACTTTGTTGGTTACTACATGATTCCATATGTGTTATTTCATAGTTTAGATGTCTTCACTATTATTCTACAAATGTAGAAATGAATAGGTGTGTCCAAACTTTGGCTGGTACTGTATATGTGTGTCGTGTGTTAACCAAGGCTGTGTTTCTCTTCAGGATCAGGAACCTGGGGTCAGAAGTGAGTCTGATAGAAGACTTGATGGACCCCTGTGTACAGCACGGAGAACACGGCATCATGTTCACCACTCTCAAGGTACACTCGTAGCATACATTCTATGGCAGATAGCATCCAAATACAGGCACTCAACACTCCTAACTTATTCAGATACTCGTTACATATTCATGCGATCTATGCACGCTTAAACACACCGCTTCATAGGGAATAAATGAAGCTGTAACTATCTGTATAATATATTAATTTTATTTTCCTCTCTGTCAGGCATGTTACTATCAGATCCAGCATGAGAAGACCACATAAGAACCACAGAGAATCTCTGTACTGTATACTGCAGCAGCTCTGTGTAAAGTGGCAGTCAGACAGACAGCCGATTTAGAGGGAAGGGATTGGAGAGGTTTTGAGTAATGCTGTGTCAGGGTCGTCACAGGAGGGTCATGATGATTGACAGACAGGCTGCTGACTGTCCATCTGCTCCCCCGTAGCAGGACCCCCTCCCCCTTACATACACACATACACTGACTCATGCGCTTACACACACATACGAAAACACACACACACACTACAAAGCTCCCCGCTCTAACCACTGCCTAATGGTGACCGTGTCATCAGGCTCATACACCTACTTGATTCATCAGGTTGACCTCTGTAAATCCAAGGTGTTGTAAAACTGTTTTGGCAGTTTGGCCAGTTCATCTGTCCATATGCTTTGTAATACCTTCGCCCCTGAATGAAGGAACCTGCTCCTTGAGCCGTCTGGAATAGGGGCTTACTGGGATGTGGGCAGAGCCAGTGGAGTTTCAGCCTTATCTGTTGTGAATATGACTGGCTATTTACTATTCACTCTATATTAGTGGCAGAGATCACTGCCTCTTGTCACCCAGCGCTGGTAGTGAAATGGAAGTCTATGAAGAGAAACTTAAAATCCAAGTGAGACTCACCCTTAACGTGGAGCCTGTCTAATAACAAGACGCCATCTTGTATGTATGAGGTGGCAACAAGTACGCATCGGATGGCCACCTGTTGCTTCCATCGGACCTCAGCCCTCAAAGCACATGTTATTTAATGGACCAACACAGTACATCACATTGATGTCACTTAAAACAAGGAAAGAGTTGAACCTCACAGATGCAGCGACGTCTGTGTACACCGAGCGCCAACCTACGCTCACTCAGACCAACACCAGTTGAAGTTGTTTTGTAGTTGAAATGTAAAATGTACACTCCGTACACTTCCGGTGTTATTGTTGTATTCTATGTTCTGAAAAACCTTGAATATGCAACTGTTCAGGTGATTGAAGATGTGAAGTTGGGGGGCGCTCTGTTTCTCATGTAATGCAGTTATGACAGCCAGCTGATGTGCACTTCACCTGCTAGCCTTTAAAACATTTCAATTCATACTGTGTTATTTGTATTTATAACCTCTCTGTTTGCACAGTATTTATAATGCTACAAGGTGGTTCTTTCAGGTCACTTTGTTATTCTACACCAGAGCTAAAACCTCAGCCACCTGCATGAAATGTTGACACTTGATGGGTAACCCATAGAAGAAGACGGCTTATTTTCTGTTATAAAACTTTTCCTGCAATATAGCTAATGTAATATTCATGTTTGTGGTTCTTCAAATCAGATGAAGACTTTTACTAGGAAGCAATATTGTTTATGCATGTGTTTGGTGTGCTCCTGTCATGCAGACAGACTTATGGCAGTATTTGTACCTGCAAGGCAATCACTACACTGAAACAACTGTCTCTGTTCAACTCGTGGTGGTCTGATCATGTTGTAATGGCAATATAATGGTTAGACAGTGGTTATACAGTGACATTGAAGTCTACCAAAAGAAAATCTTCCTGTTGCAACAATGTTCTTTAAAAAATCTATATCTTTATTCTGGGCAGAATTATTAATGTGGAGAATAGAATTTGTTACAACTGTTAACTGATTGTTCGATGGGACATGCAGGACATAAGAATCTATATTTTTAGCAGAATTTGATTGTAACTTGGTATTTGGTTAATTCTTTATTCAGCTTGTTTGTAATTTGTATGGTCATGCCAAGGTTTACCTCCATTTCCCCCCATAATTCCTTTGGAAAGGACTGTGATTATTTAACTGTATATCTGTTTACACCTGAAACACATGAGGTGCTGCATGATATGATATCTCTACAGTGTTTTACRCATAGACTGCATAACATACAGTTTGATCTATGAAGGAAGCTTGTTTTTATTTTTTATTTAAACTTTATTTAACTAGGAGAGTCAGTTAAGAACATATTCTTATTTAAAATGACAGCCGAACCCAGACGATGCTGCCCTATTGGACTCCCAATCACGGCTGTTTGTGATACAGCCTGGATTCGAACCAGGTTGTCTGTAGAGACACCTCTAGCACTGCGATGCAGTGCCTTAGACCGCTGCACCACTCGGAAGCGTACTTCCAGGTTAAGGTGTGTTCCATTGGATAGAGTTCTCTGTATGTTGTCACGTTTGTCCTTTTTAGGGGAATGATGTCAGCCTTTTGTCTAATGTACATATCTTAATGTAAACAAAGGGCAATAAAGCCAACTGACAAAGTTCCCTTTAAATAAAAATTGCCTCTGTACTAGTTTGTCTTAAATTGCAAACTGTATGTTCCTGTTACTTTGGTTTAATGGGTTAGATACAGTTGAAGTCAGAAGTTTACATACACCTCGGTTGGAGTCATTAAAACTCGTTTTTCAACCACTCCACAAATTTCTTGTTAACAAACTATAGTTTTGGCAAGTTGGTTAGGACATCTACTTTGTGCACGACACAAGTCATTTTTCCAACAATTGTTTAGACAGATTATTATTTTTCTCCCACTTACAATGAATTATATCACAATTCCAGTGGGTTAGAAGTTTAAATACGCTAAGGTGACTGCTTTTAAACAGCTTGGAAAATTCCAGAAAATTATGTCATGGCTTTAGAAGCTTCTGATAGGCTAATTGACATCATTTGAGTACCTGTGGATGTATTTCAAGGCTTACCTTCAAACGCAGTGCCTCTGCTTGACATCATGGGAAAATCAAAAGACTTCAGAAAAAAACATTGTAGACCTTCACAAGTCTGGTTCATCCTTGGGAACATTTTCCAAACACCTGAAGGTACCACGTTCATCTGTACAAACAATAGTACACAAGTATAAACACCATGGGACCAGGCAGCTGTCATACCGCTCAGGAAGGAGACGCGTTCTGTCTCCTGGTGATGAACGTACTTTGGTGCGAAAAGTGCAAATCAATCCCAGAACAACAGCAAAGGACCTTGTGAAGATGCTGGAGGAAACGGGTACAAAAGTATCTATATCCACAGTAAAACGAGTCCTATATCGACATAACCCGAAAGGCCGCTCAGAAAGGAAAAAGCCACTGCTCCAAAACCGCCATAAAAAAGCCAGACTATGGTTTGCAACTGCACATGGGGACAAAGATTGTACTTTTTGGAGAAATGTCCTCTGGTCTGATGAAACAAAAATATAACTATTTGGCCATAATGACCATCGTTATGTTTGGAGGAAAAAGGGGAGTCTTGCAAGCCATTGAACACCATCCCAACCGTGAAGCACGGTTGCATCATGTTGTGGGGGTGCTTTGCTGCAGGAGGGACTGCTGCACTTCACCAAATAGTTTACCTTCCTCATGAAGCCATCTATGTGGACATATTGAAGCAACATTCCAAGACATTAGACAGGAAGTTAAAGGTTGGTCGCAAATGGGTCTTCCAAATGGACAATGACCCCAAGCATACTTCCAAAGTGGTGGCAAAATGGCTTAAGGACAACAAAGTCAAGGTATTGGAGTGGCCATCACAAAGCCCTGACCTCAATCCTATAGAAAATTTGTGGGCGGAACTGAAAAAACGTGTGCGAGCAAGGAGGCCTACAAACCTGACTCGGTTACACCAGTTCTGTCAGGAGGAATGGGACAAAATCACCCAACTTATTGTGGGAAGCTTGTTGAAGGCTACCCAAAACCTTTGACCCAAGTTAAACAATTTAAAYGCAATGCTACCAAATACTAATTGAGTGTATGTAAACTTCTGACCCACTGGAAATGTGATGAAAGAAATAAAAGCTGAAATAAATCATTCTCTCTACTATTATTCTGACATTTCACATTCTTAAAATAAAGTGGTGATCCTGACTGACCTAAGACAAGAATTTTTACTAAGATTAAATGTCAGGAATTGTGAAAATCTTTGTTTAAATGCATTTGGCTAAGGTGTATGTAAACTTCCGACTTCAACTGTACTTTGGTTTTAGCAGTCAGATTAGAGGTCAAGGGTGACTGTTTTGTAAATACTTGTAGTGCTGCTGATAATCCTCTAAGCTTTGTCCCATTTCTAAACAACTACAGAGGCAGAGGGTGAATTAATGACAATACAAAAATAACTTTTTTAAAGCCAAAACGTTTTACATTGCAGAAAGATAATCTTAGCTTAAAGTTCAGCAACAAGAATAAATTACTGAATAAATCACCATAAACAAACAGTTTCTGATGGTGTTTGATGAAACATTGGTAAATAAGTTKATGTTAAGGAGATGCTGGTGACACTGTCAGTGATTTATTTTGAATTATAGGCACACTTAACCAGCATGGCTAGCACAGCATTCTGCAGCGATACGCCATCCCATCTGGTGTGCGCTTAGTGGTACTATCATTCGCTTTTCAACAGCACAATGACCCGACATACCTCCAGGCTGTGTAAGGGCTATTTGACCAAGAAGGAGGGTGATGGAGTGCTGCATCAGATGACCTGGCATCCTCAATCACCCAACCTCAACCCAATTGAGATGGTTTGGGATGAGTTGGACCGCAGAGTGAAGGAAAATCAGCCAACAAGTGCTCAGCATATGTGGGAACTCTTCAAGACTGTTGGAAAAGCATTCCAGGTGAAGATGGTTGAGAGAATGCCAAGAGTGCAAAGCTGCCATCAAGGCAAAGGGTGGCTACTTTGAAGAATCTCAAATATAAACTATTTTAGTTTACTTTTTTGGTTACTACTTGATTCCATATGTGTTATTTCATAGTTTTGATGTTTTCACTATTATTCTACAATGTAGAAAATAGTCAAACTAAAGAAAAACCTTTAAATGAGTAGGTGTGTCCAAACGTTTAAATATATGTTCCTGTAATACTTTCTAAACCTACCAGTCCTCCCCTAATTGGACTAAACTAGTGAACAACAATGCTTAGGCTTCTACTTCCATCTTAGACATATTATATACATTTTACAGACACTGTCTATTTTACAATTGCTWTATTTTGTTTGTTTTACTCCTGTCCTTCCTCTAAGCTCAACCTCTCCCATCTATTTATTTCACAACAGCTCTGAACCTATATATGTTTTACAGACACATTATGTTTAACATTAGTTATCTTGTTATTATTCCCAACCTTCATCTCTGTTCAACCCCTCCGATCTATCTCTTAACACCATCCACATTGGATTTCTGTTTGCCATATATTTTTCAACTGTGCTGTGATGATTAACAAATGTTCTGAACCTTTCTATTCTCAATTTCTACAGATTGTAAATAAAAAATAAACCGTTTTGCTAATAGCATTATATTATTGATCGATTGACTTTTCAGATCACCCAGTAGTGCTATCTGCAGAGTTAGCTCTAGGTAAATGTTGCAATTCTTCAGCCATTCCTGGACCTGTGACCACAAACAAGGTACATATGGACAGTACCAAAACAGATGATCTAATGATTGTCTCTTCACCGCAAAATCTGCAGAGCTAGAAGGTTGTATCCCCCATATACATAATTCTATTGGCAGTGGTGGAAAAAGTCGCCAATTTTCCAAATATATTTTTTTTTGACGGATAGCCAGGTGCACAGTTCAACACTCAGATATAATTTACAAACGAAGCATTTGTGTTTAGTGAGTCCACCAGATCAGAGGCAGTAGGAATTACCAGGGGTGTTCTCTTGGTAAGTGACTGAATTAGACAATTTTTCTGTGCTGCTTAGCATTCAAAATGTAACGTGTACTTTTGGGTGTCAGGGAAAATGGAAGGAGTAAAAAGTACTTTATTTTCTTTAGGAATGTAGTGGAGTAAAAGTAAAAGTTGTCAAAAATATAAATAGTAAAGTACAGATACCCCAAAAAACGAAATAAGTAGTACTTTAAAGTATTTTTTACTTAACCTCTCTTGGGTACGTGAGACGTTAGCGTCCCACCTCTTCAACAGCCAGTGAAACTTAAAGATGAACTTCTTGTGAATCCAACCACGTTTTCAGATTTAAAAAATGCTTTACGGCGAAAGCATACCTTACGATTATTTGAGAACATAGCCCAGCAGACAAATCATTACAAACAGTAACCAGCCAAGTAGAAGAGTTACACAAGTCAGAAATTGAGATAGAATTAATCCCTTACCTTTGATGATCTTCATTTGGTTGCACTCAGCAGACATTCATTTACTCAATAAATGTTCCTTTTGTTCGATAAAGTCTCTCTATATCCAAAAACCTCAGTTTTGTTCGTGCGTTTTCTTCAGTAATCCACAGGCTCAAACGCAGTCAAAACAGGCAGACAAAAAATCCAAATTGTATCCGTAAAGTTCAACATGAAACATGTCAAACGATGTTTATATTCAATCCTCAGGTTGTTTTTAGCCTAAAGGCACTCTCTCGGTCGCGCGCATGAAAACGCTCTGTGACACTTTAGGGTCCACTCATTCAGACGGCTCTTACTTCCTCATTGTTCAGAATACAAGCCTGAAACTATTTCTAAAGACAGTTGACATCTAGTGGAAGGCATAGGAACTGCAATTTGAGTCCTAAGTCAATGGATACTGTAATGGCATTGAATAGAAAACTACAAAACCAAAAAGAAAACTACTTCCCGATTTGATTTTTCTCAGGTTTTCGCCTGCCAAATCAGTTCTGTTATACTCACAGACACTATTTTAACAGTTTTGGAAACTTTAGAATGTTTTCTATCCAAATCTACCAGTTATATGCATATCATATCTTCTGGGCCCGAGAAGCAGGCAGTTTAATTTGGGCATGCTTTTCATCCAAAATTCCGAATGCTGCCCCCTACTTTACAACGTCTAATGGTTGCAAGAATTTTGTATAATAATTTAAATTTACAAAATTGAAGTTTTGATTCGACGTCGTTTTGCGTATCAATTCATAAACCATGTGCCATGGAATCAGTACGTCCAAAATCTCTTCCCAACTATTTTGCAATCTATAAGGCACAGATGTCATTTTTTGGTCCTAAAATGAAACCAGTATACTTTTTTATTTATCACAATTTTATTGAACTAATTATGGTCTTATTATGCAGGGCCTACAGACAAATTCCCTAGTTTTTCTCCCTTCAATTTACCTCTTCCATTGTTGTGGTTGTCACGTTCTGACCTTAGTTCTTTGGTATTTTCTTTGTTGTAGTATGGTCAGGGCCTGAGTTGGGTGGGTTATCTATGTTTTGTGTTTCTATGTTGTGTTTTTCGTTTGGCCTGATATGGTTCTCAATCAGAGGCAGGTGTTAGTCATTGTCTCTGATTGGGAACCATATTTAGGTAGCCTGTTTTCTGTTGTGTTTTGTGGGTGGTTGTCTTCCGTGTTTGTGTGTTCCACACGGAACTGTTTCGGTTTTCTTATCTATTCACTTTGTTATTTTTGTATTGTTGTCGTGTTCAGTATTATGAAATATAATGGACACTTACCACGCTGCGCATTGGTCCGACCTTTCTTACTCCTCGTCAGATGAGGAGGACGAATTCCGTTACAGTGGTAATGCTTCAATTTGTTTGTTGTAATTTAGGGTAGAGCAGACATTTCCATGTGTGATAAAACTCCAGTCCTATTTATGACATAATTTACAAAGATTATACCTTTTTTTATGTTTAATCTATTAGTATATTTTAGTTAATCACATTATTTGTTATGTATTTTCTGGTGGATTAAATTGAAATTGCAACCAACTTTTCTATGTCTTGTTTTAAAAATAGCCATATTTGGGAGATAATTTCCTTTTCAAATAACTGAAAGTGAGAGGTTGTAATCTGAATAAAGGGAAAAGGCCTTTCTTGAACATGGGGTGAGAAATTCCTATTAATTTGCTAGAGGACCAGTTCCGATTTAAGTATAACTTTTGTATGACTGAAGCCTTTAGTGAGAGGTCTAATGCTTTAATATTTAATCATTTCTGCCCTTAATATTTCATTCATAATCATTATATCTGTCACGTTTGTCGTAATGTGGAAGAGAGGAGGACCAAGGCGCAGCGTGATATGAATACATCTTCTATTTATTATAACGAAGAACACTTAACCAAACTTTACAAAACAACAAAACGAACGTGACGCTATATAGAAAATAGTGCTGAACACAAAACACTACACATAGACAATAACCCACGAAATCCCTAAAGAATATGGGAGCCTAAATATGGTTCCCAATCAGAGACAATGATAAACAGCTGCCTCTAATTGAGAACCAATCTAGGCAACCATAAACATACAAACACCTAGACTAGAGAAAAACCCTAGACAAGACAAAACACATAAATCCCCCATGTCACACCCTGACCTAACGAAAATAATAAAGAAAACAAAGATAACTAAGGCCAGGGCGTGAGAATATCAATAGGCCCGTTTAATTTAGTCTGGCTTGCAGTTCCAATTACATGGAGAATTTTTTTAATTTGTAACGAGTGCGCCGAGAGTCGGGAAGCAAGAACAGGGAGTGTTTTAATAAATAAACACGAAACTCAAACAACGCACCGACATGAAAACAGAGTCAATAACACCTGAGGGGAAAAACCAAAGGGAGTGACAGATATAGGGAAGATAATCAAGAAGGTGATGTCATGAGGCGATGGTGCGCTTGACGATGGTGACAGGTGTGCGGGATAATCAGCAGCCTGATGACCTAGAGACCGGAGAGGGAGTATACTTGACAAAAGTATTATTTGTCTGGCACCATAATCCAAGACTCGATATGCTGTAGATATCGTTTGATAAAGCTTACTTAACAGCCTGCTGATGGGCCATCAACTGTTCCCATTGTACACTGGTTGGGTATTTTAGGCCCCCAGAACATTCACACTTGTCCCAATGGATAAGTACAAAGCTGTGGAAGTGAAGTCCACACAGTTTCAATGTTATTCAATCAAACCAATATGATATCGATATCAGATAAAACAAAATAAAATTAGATAGATTTTACTTGTCAGTGTCCATTACTAAAAACAATTAAGTCTGATGGTTGACTGGGAGGTACTGTTTCACTCTGCAGTTTTCTGTGGTAATGAGCTAATAGATACAACATGTATCAGGTATAGATGGTGTGATGATCAGTTTTCACCATTAGTTTGTGTGTATTTTTCAACATTTGTTTGTGTTTTTATACTGAACTGACTTTTTCTTTAATGATACATTGGCTATGAAATGACTACATGTATTTATTCAATTGTATTTTAACTAGATATATTATTTGAGTAACTGATAATGAATGTGTTTGGAAAACTGCATCGAAGCCAACGTAATTAATCTGTCAATGAAAAATAAAATGTGTGCAATAATTTGTGCTGGTTAAACTCTTTTTCTCTTTTGTTGTCTGAAGCGAAAAAAGACAAGAGTTGCCAATGATCAAATAAATGTGTGCATTAATTTGTTCTGGTAGAGCTCTTCTTCTCTCATATATAGTTAAACACAAAAAAACTATGTTTGAAGTGACATATTTAGTGTTTTTCTAAAGCTGAAAGAGACAGGAAATTCAATTGACTATCACAAAGCTAAATATGATCAATGCACTAACATGGGTTTTCCAGAATAAGCGACTTTGAGACCTGTTAAAACCACATCTTTATTGATCTATTGAATCATATGCAATACGGAAAATATTATGTTTTTGTTTAATTCATGGAATTTAAAACAATATTTATATTAATCTACTCATCTACACATCACCATTGAGACAGGCCAATTTGCTCATCCCTAGAATTTTCTACAATGCATACAAATATATGTTTTGCAGTATAAAAGACGTAGACTACATATGCTTTCTTATTAAATGACAGTTAAATAAAACAACATATGTATTATTTGTCATTTTAAAGTGTTTTATATGGTGTCAAAGTCCAGGGACAGCATTACCACTGGAATTCAAGAATGACCAACTTACTATTAGGGAATGGTACCAGACAGCAATCTGGTGTTACCTTTCTCACACCACTACAGTATTGATTTCAACAGACCCTTTCCACGCCCCATTGTTAGAGCTTAATATCTTCCCAGGACTATTGAGGGTCGGGCTGTTGAAATGCCCTGTTGATTATGTTAATAGTCTGGTAGAACTGGTATGGATGGTCAATTTGAGGTTGATTCATTGATATGCACGTTCAGAGTGAAAGAGCTGTGAACTCACCTGTGATGGCTCATGTCTACCACAACCTTTTCTATTGTGTTTGTAAGCACCGCAGCATTTAAGGCAGCCAACGCTCAAAATGTGTTCATACATACAGTACAAAGGGATGTGGTGTGGCCTGCAGAGAGGAGGACCAGGAGATTGATCACAGATTCTATTTAGGACTGGGATCCTTATCCAGAGTTGCCAGATCGACAGTGAGGACAAACCCAGCGTGCTGAGTTCCTTCCACACGGAGTCCAAACCTGCAGTCACTGTGTACTGATTGTGACAGTTGAGGTGCAGTTTGCACCGTAGGATCCAGCGATGGCAGCAGTGAAGCTGGAAGAACGCAGTCACACACTGGAGCTGGATGTCAACATTAAAGATGAAGAAGAGGAGGAGGAGATGGGGAAATCTGTTTATCATGGTAAGAGCAGGTTCTATCTTTCTGTACATTATCTTCGTAAGTTAGACCTCCATAAGTTATGACCCAGTCTATTGCTAGGTTGAGATCTGTAATTCTGACATGACATATCGTTGATGAACTCCAGACTGCACAGAAAAGCTTGTGTTGTTCATTACAACTGTGCATGAGAAGTTCCTCTATAGTTGTTTTATGACGAACCGTTACAATGACAAGTTCTATGTTACTTCATGCTACTAAGACTTGCATGGTTTGACACCAGTATTGCCAGCGTGTTTTAGAGAGTTTACGAAAGAAATGAAGTAGACAAACTGCCAGTGTTTTGAAGTTCTATGAAATGAGTCTGTGTGCGTACCACGTTTCGGGTGTCAAATCCATTTAAATTCCAGTCAATTCAGGAAGTAAACTGACATTCCAATTCAAATGCTCTTCAATGCTTTTCAATTAGGCACATTTGAAATTTGGTTTAAAAAAAAACTTGAGTTGAAATGGAATTGACCAAAATCCTGGTATGGTATGGGCTTATAGTATTTTATTTTGCTTATTTTGCCTTTAGTACTCGTTTTATTCCACTGTTGTATTGTCCAACATACTTATATCATGTCATATGTATATCACACCAACTGACTTGTTCATCTGATGTTGTTCACACAGGAGACGGTGTTGAAACATTCTCTACATCCAGAGAGCAACAGCAGGAAGATCACAGAGATAAGAGGTCTCACCACTGCCCACATTGTGAGGAGACTTTCCTATTTCTATCAAAGCTAAAAAATACACKAAAAAATACACACAGGAGAGAATCTGCATTCCTGCACTGACTGTGGGAAGAGCTTCACAGCATCATATTCTCTGACAGCTCATCAGAGAGTGCACACTGGAGAGAGCCATACTCCTGCACTGACTGTGGGAAGAGTTTCTCTCATCGGAGCTACTTAAACATGCACCAATGTATACACACAGGAGAGAGGCCATACTCCTGCACTGACTGTAGGAAGAGCTTCACAACATCATATTATCTGACAGTTCATCAGAGAGTGCACACTGGAGAGAAGCCATACTCCTGCACTGACTGTGGGAAGAGTTTCTCTCATCAGAGCTACTTTAAAATACACCAGCGTATACACACAGGAGAGAGGCCATACTCCTGCACTGACTGTGGGAAGAGCTTCACAACATTAAAATCTCTGACAGTTCATCAAAGAGTGCACACTGGAGAGAGGCCATACTCCTGCACTGACAGTGGGAAGAGTTCGTCTCAACTGAGCGCCTTTTTAACACACCAGCGTATCCACACAGGAGAGAAGCCATACTCCTGCACTGACTTTGGGGAAAGTTTAAAAACCTCAGGGGCTCTGCCAGTTCATCAGAGAGTGCACACAGGAGTAAAGCCTTACTTCTGCTCTGACTGTGGAAAATGCTTCACAACATCATCTGAGGTAAGACTTCATCAGAGAACACACAGAGGAGAGAAGCCATATCATTGCTCTGACTGTGGGAAGAGTTTCTCTCAACAGAGCAACTTAAAAACACACCAACGGATGCACACAGGACAGAAGCATCATCCGTTCTCTCAGACATGCTAAGATTTAAGTCTTTCAGGACAGAAATTACAAGGTGATGTTATACTGTTATTGCATCAAATAGTTATTTCATGCAATAGAATAAGGGGTTGTTAGAATGCTCATTTGTGTGTGTTCTACTGAGGATGGGCCTCTGGAAGATTTACAATGTCTTTGGGTGATACCGCAATCCAGAGCGTAAGTTATTGTTTCTGTTCTATAAGGCACRAGGGAGAGATGACCCCAGGGCTAGACCTTAGTCTCCATACAAATATAARTGTTTTTACAGCAGATACTGTCAGATACTGTCTAATCTTAACCTTGTGACCCATTCCACACATCTGTTGTTTGTCATGTAGACTGAAGAGGGTGTATCTTGGCTATAAAATACTTTTGTACTTTTGTCTCGGGGCTCTCAACGAATCATCTGAGGGTGATTCGTCGACCAGCCATCATTATTGTAGAGCACTCAATCGATTCACTTTATATGTGTGTGTTGTATTGACCTGCTCCCTTATTAATAAGTGAAGATTTTGTTTCAGTATAACTCTGACTTGCGTGAAATGTTTGTCTTTCCTCATTTGAAAGTTAAGAAATTAACCACCACAAGTCACTCCATTTAATTCTCATCTTATGGAAGTGCGCCCAGTGAATTGGATTAAATGAAGAAAGAGTATAGATTTTGCATGTCGGTGTCCATCACTAAAAAACAATTAAGTCTGATGGTTGATTGTTTACTTAAAACATGTTTTAAATGTTTTAAGTGAATCATTTAGTGTTTGTTTGAAGCTAAAAAAGACAAGAAGATGCCAATGATCAAATAAATGTGCGCAACTCTTCTTCTCTCATAAAAAATTTAACACAAAAAACGATGTTTTAAGTGACATAAAAGAAAATTCTGAAGCTGAAAGAGACAGAAGTTCAATTGACTATCACAATGTAACGGCAGTCTAGCTCTTCCTCGGACGAGGAGAGGCGAGAAGGATCGGAGGACCAATGTGCAGAGTGGTAAGTTTCCATGATTTTAATATCCACGAAAACAATACATTTAACATTTAACATTTAAGTCATTTAGCAGACGCTCTTATCCAGAGCGACTTACAAGTTGGGCGACTTACAAGTTAACAAAATGTAACAGTCCCGTGTGGCACAAACACTGACACAGGAAACAAACACCCACAAACCAAACGTGAAACCCAGGCTGCCTAAGTATGATTCTCAATCAGGGACAACGATTGACAGCTGCCTCTGATTGAGAATCATACCAGGCCGAACACAAAACCCCAACATAGAAAAACAGACATAGACAACCCACCCCAACTCACGCCCTGACCATACTAAATAAATACAAAACAAGGGAAATAAGGTCAGGAACGTGACACACAAAGCTAAATATGATGTATGCACTAACATGGTTTTTCCAGAATAAGCAGCTTTGAGACCTGGTAAAACCACAGCTTTATTCATATATTGACTGATTTGCAAAATGGAAAATATAATGTTTTTGTTTAATTCATGGCATTCAAAACAATATTTATATTTATCTACTCAAAACATATCACTACACCGCTACACATCACCATTGAGACAAGTCAATTTGCTCGTCCCCAGTATTTTCTACAATGCGTACAAAGATATGTTTTGCAGTATAAAAGACGTAGTATGTAATATGTAATATGTAATATGTTTTCTAATTAAAACGTAATATGTTTTCTAATTAAATTACCTTTCTCACACCACTACAGTATTGATTTCAACAGATCCTTTCCACGCCCCATTGTTAGAGCTTAATATCTTCCCAAGACTATTGAGAGTCAGGCACTTAAGGCAGCCATCGTTCAAAATGTGTCCATACATACAGTACAAAGGGATGGGGTGTGGCATATTTCACCCGCTAAAGCCCCTCCCCATCCCAAGTTGGGTTGTTATCCCAGTGACCGGCAGGTCACCCCTGTKCCCCCGGATCCCTAGGCCCCCCCAGAGGCCAGGACCCATCCTTTGAAAATAGCACACAGTGCCACCCACTGAACAGAAGCAGATCCACCACTAAAAGCATTTCCACCTKAATATGTTTTATATATAGCTATTCAAAAACGACATATATTCAAAAATCTTGCATGTCTTCATTTCCATCATTAACAATGAATGTGAGTAATAATGTTGACAGTTCATGGAAAGGATTGTTACCAATAACCAGGATTGCCATTGCATTACATTTTTGTCAAGCAATTATTATTTTCAGCAAAACTTATTGTGATTCATCTTATATTGTCCTTAACATCCTTACCCCTAGGCACAGATGTGGGATAACAACACACACTACACACACACATACACACACAATCACAACCACACACAACACACACACACACACCACACACGACACACACACATGTGGTAGCACACACACACACACACACACACACACACACACACACACACACACACACACACACATATACTCTTACACACTGAACACATTTAGCCCACAATCAACCACAAACTCAGATGCTCAACGGTTGCTACATCCCAGAGCCCAACTCAAGAAAGGACCTGATTTATGAATGCATATACAGTAGCAGCTGCATGAGAAAGCATGCAAGATTGAGAAACATCGGCAAAAATGGGGACATTTGATTAACCAGGGTCAAGTCCTAGGTGATGGAGATCAGATACACCCCCTTCCTCTGAAACACACACACACTGGTCGCCCTTTGTGACCATTTTACCAAGCATCTCTGTGCAATCAGACCTTTGATTATTTTCTGCCACCAGGTTCACAATAATATGCCCCCTCTCTGATTGTTCAAGTGTGACCCTCTCCCCATGCTTTGCTGCAGCCAGTGTTCCCAGCACTGCGCTACCTGGGTGGGGGTACCCCACCGGCTAGGTACAAGGTCATAAATGTTCTCAGGAGCAGCTTTGAGAATCATCCTTTGATCACCCTTGAAATGTTTCTACAACTTCATTGGAGTCCACCTGTGGTGAATTAAATTTATTGGACATGATTTGGAAAGGCACACGCCTGTCTATATAAGATCCCACAGTTGACTGTGCATGTCAGAGCAAAAACCAAGCCATAAGATCGAAGAAATTGTCTGTAGAGCTCCGATACAGGATTGTGTTGAGGCACAGTTCTGGGGAAGGGTACCAAAAAATGTCTGCAACATTGAAGGTCCCCAAGAACACAGTGGCAGTCATTCTTAAATGAAAGAAGTTTGGAACCACCAAGACTCTTCCTAGAGCTGGCTTCCCGGCCAAACTGACCTATCGGGGGAGAAGGGCCTTGGTCAGGGAGGTGATGGTCACTCTCAAACTTCCAGAAGGACAACCATCTCTGCAGCACTCCAACAATCAGGCCTTTATGGTAGAGTGGCCAGATGGAAGCCACTCCTCAGTAAAAGGCATATGACAGCCCGCTTGGAGTTTGCCAAAAGGCACCTACAGGACTCTCAGACCATGAGAAACAAGATTATCTGGTCTGATGAAACCAAGATTGAACTATTTGGCCTGAATGCCAAGCGTCACGTCTGGAGGAAACCTGGCACCATCTCTACGGTGAAGAATGGTGGTAGCAGCATCATGCTGTGGTGATGTTTTTCAGCGGCAGGTACTGGGAGACTAGTCAAGATCGAGAGAGAGAGAGAGAGAGAGATGAACAGAGCAAAGTACAGAGAGATCCTTGAAGAAAACCTGCTCCAGAGTGCTCAGGACCTAAGACTGGGGCAAAAGTTCACCTTCCAACAGGACAGCAACCCTAAGCACACAGCCAAGACAATGCAGAAGTAGCTTCAGGACAAGCCTCTGAATGTCCTTGAGTGGCCCAGCCAGAGCCCGGACTTGAACCCGATTGAACATCTCTAGAGAGACCTGAAAATAGCTGTGCAGCAATGCTCCCCATCCAACCTGACAGAGCTTGAGAGGATCTGCAGAGAAGAATGGGAGAAACTCCCCAAATACAGGTTGGCCAAGCTTGTAGCGTCATACCCGAGAAGACTTGAGGCTGTAATCGCTGCCAAAGGTGCTTCAACAAAGTACTGAGTAAAGGGTCTGAATACTTATGTAAATGTGCTATTTCAGTTGTTTGTTTTTTTACATTTGCKAAAAAATTCTAAAAGCCTGTTTTTGTTTTTCATTATGGGGTATTGTGTGTAGATAGATGAGGGGGAAAACAATTTTAGAATAAAATGTGGAAAAAGTKATGGGGTCTGAATACTTTCTGAATGCAGACGTACGAAGTCGTATATCACACCAACTGACTTGTTCATCTGATGTTGTTCACACAGGAACAAATTTGTATTCCTGCATTGACTTCACAACATCGAAGGCTCTAACAGTTAATCGGAGAGTGCATACTGAAGAGAAGCCATTCTCCTGCTGACTGTGGGGCGAGTTTCTCTCAACTGGGCAACTTTAAAACCCCACCAGCGTGTACACACACACAGGAGAGAAGCTGTACTCCTGTTCTGACTGTAGGAAAGTTTCTCTCAACTGGGCAACTTTAAAACACACCAGCGTGTCACACAGGAGAGAAGCTGTACTCTGTTTCGACTGTAAAGAAGGTTTCTCTCAACTGGGCAACTTAAAACACACCAGCTGACACACAGGAGAAAGCTGTACTCCTGTTCGACTGTAGGAAAGTTTCTCTCAACTGGCAACTTAAAACAAAATATATCACTAGCCACTTTAACAATGCTACTTAATATAATGTTACATACCCTACATTACTCCTCTCATATGTATAGTATATACTGTACTCTATATCATCTACTGCATCTTTATGTAATACATGTATCACTAGCCACTTTAAACTATGCACTTTGTTTACATACCTACATTACTCATCTTATATGTCTATACTGTATCTCGATACCAACTACTGCATCTTGCCTATGCCGTTCTGTACCATCACTCATTCATATATCTTTATGTACATATTCCTTCATCCTTTACACTTGTGTGTATAAGGTAGCTGTTGTGAAATTGTTAAGTTAGATTACTCGTTGGTTATTACTGCACGGTCGGAACTAGAAGCACAAGCATTTCGCTACACTCTGCATTAACATCTGCTAACCATGTGTATGTGACAAATAAAATTTGATTTGATTGACACAGGAGAGAAGCTGTACTCCTGTTCTGACTGTAGGAAGGTTTCTCTCAACTGGACAACTTTATTAAAAGGCACCAATGTGTACACACAGGAGAGAAGTGTACCCTGTTCTGACTGTAGGAAGAGTTTCTCTCAACTGGTCATTGTATATGTAGGTAGGGTAAAGTGACTATGCATAAATTAAAACAGTGAGTAGCAGCAGTGTAAAAACAAAGGAGCGGGGGGGGGGGGATTATTGGCCCCAGTGATGTACTGGGCATACTCACTACCCTCTGTAGTGCCTTACGGTCAAGTTTCCGAGCAGTTGCCATATCAGGATGTTCTCGATGGCACAACTTTTTGAGGGTCTGGGGACCCAAGCCAAATGTTTTCAGTCTCTTAAGGGGGAAAAGGGGTTGTCATGCACTCTTCACAACCACTTGGTGTGTTTGGACCATTATAGTTTGTTGGTGATGTGGACACCAAGGAACTTGAAACTCTCAACCCGCTCCACTACAGCCCGTCAATGTTAATGGGGGCCTGTTCGGCACTCCTTTTCCTGTAGTCCACGATTAGCTCCTTTGTCTTGCTCACATTGAAGTAGAGGTTGTTGTCCTGGCACCACACTGCCAGGTCTCTGTTTTGTTAAGTTTGTTTGTTTGTAGTTTGTTTAAGTGTTCTTCGTTTAATAAATTGAAGAATGGATTCACATCACGCTGCGTTTTGGTCCTCCTCTCTTTCTCCCAAGGAAGATTGTGACAGAATCTCCCACCACAACTGGACCAAGCAGCGTGGTAACGGGCAGCAGCAGCAGCAGCAGCGATCGCAGGATTCCTGGACCTGGGAGGAAATTCTGGACGGTAAGGGACCCTGGGTACAAGCTGGAGAATATCTCCGCCCTCGTGAAGAGCTGGAGGCAGCTAAAGCCGAGAGGCGGTGGTATGAGGAAGCAGCACAAAAGCGCGGATGGAAGCCCGAGAGGCAGCCCCAAACATTTCTTGGGGGGGGCACACGGGGAGTGTAGTTAAGTCAGGTAGGAGACCTGAACCTACTCCCCGTGCTTACCGRAAGGAGCCGAGGATGGAACCAGAGCCAGTCGGGGTGGAATTGGAGGTGAGCAAGGGGAGCGAAGCAGAGACAGTGAAGGAATTAATGGGGAGATTGGAGGAGAGAGTAATGAGGGAGTTGCTATGTTGGTGCATGAGGCACCAACATAGCAATAATAATAATGACAATTACAACAATACTGAATGAACACTTATTTTAACTTAATATAATACATCAATAAAATCAATTTAGTCTCAAATAAATAATGAAACATGTTCAATTTGGTTTAAATAATGCAAAAACAAGGTGTTGGAGAAGAAAGTAAAAGTGCAATATGTGCCGTGTAAAAAAGCTAACGTTTAAGTTCCTTCCTCAGAACATATGAAAGCTGGTGGTTCCTTTTAACATGAGTCTTCAATATTCCCAGGTAAGAAGTTTTAGGTTGTAGTTATTATAGGACTATTTCTCTCTATACCATTTGTATTTCATATACCTTTGACTATTGGATGTTCTAATAGGTACTTTAGTATTGCCAGCCTAATCTCGGGAGTTGATAGGCTTGAAGTCATAAACAGCACAATGCTTGAAGCACAGCGAAGAGCTGCTGGCAAATGCAGGAAAGTGCTGTTTGAATGAATGCTTACGGGTCTGCTGCTCTATCAAATCATAGACTTAATTATAATATAATAACACACAGAAATACGAGCTTTACGTCATATATATATGGTCAAATCCGGAAAATATAATTTCGAAAACAAAACGTTTATTCTTTCAGTGATATACAGAACCGTTCCGTATTTTATCTAACGGGTGGCATCCCAAGTCTAAATATTGCTGTTACATTGCACAACCTTCAATGTTATGTCATAATTATGTACAATTCTGGCAAATTAATTACGGTCTTTGTTAGGAAGAAATGGTCTTCACACAGTTCGCAACTAGCCAGGCGGCACAAACTGCTGCATATACACTGACTCTGCTTGCACAGAACGCAAGAGAAGTGACACAATTTCCCTATTTAAAAGAAATTCATGTTAGCAGGCAATATTAACTAAATATGCAGGTTTACAAGTATTGATTTTAAGAAAGGCATTGATGTTTATGGTTAGGTACACATTGGTGCAACAACAGTGCTTTTTTTGCGATTGCGCTTGTTAAATCACCCGTTTGGCGAAGTAGGCTGTGATTCAATGATAAATTAACAGGCACCGCATAGATTATATGCAACGCAGGACAAGCTAGATAAACTAGTAATATCATCAACGATGTGTAGTTAACTAGTGATTATGTTAAGAGGTCCCGTGTGGCTCAGTTGGTAGAGCATGGCGCTTGCAACGCCAGGGTTGTGGGTTCATTCCCCACGGGGGGACCAGGATGAATATGTATGAACTTTCCAATTTGTAAGTCGCTCTGGATAAGAGCGTCTGCTAAATGACTTAAATGTAAAATGTAAGAGTGATTGTTTTTTATAAGATACGTTTAATGCTAGCTAGCACCTTACCTTGGCTCCTTGCTGCACTCGCATAACAGGTAGTCAGCTTGCCACGCAGTCTCCTCGTGGAGTGCAATGTAATCGGCCATAATCGGTGTCCAAAAATGCCGATTCCTGATTGTTATGAAAACTTGTAATCGGCCATTCCGATTAATCGGTCGACCTCTAGACAGGATACCACAAAATCCAGCAGTGAGAAGTGGGTGGCATTATTCCAAAACCTAGGGAAAGCCAACTTGATCAACAGGTTCAGGATTGTCTCATTTGTTCTCAGTGTGACAGGCTCAAATGCCTTTGTAGAGAAGATTTTTCTCTCTCATGACCAAATGGTCAGACTCAAGAAACAGATGCAGCACAGAGCTGATCAAAAATGAACCTCAAATATCTGTGAACTGTGACTTGTCATGTAAGGACTTCTCTCTGGCTTTGCAAAAGGACAAAGGACTGCTTGAATCAGTCAAGAGCAGCAAAAAATATCCATGGAAAAAGTAGACTTGGTGAGTGACTCATTTCCTCTTTTGCATGCATTTGAAAAACATATTTTTTAGCTATAGAAAGCTATAGAAAGCTGATGGGATCCTCTTCTTTTTAAATCAATCAKATTTATTTATTAAGCCCTTTTACCACAGCCAATGTCACAAAGTGCTATACAGAAACCCAGCCTAAAACCCCAAACAGCAAGCAATGCAGATGTAGAAGCACGGTGGCTAGGAAAAACTCCCTAAAAAGGCAGGAACCTCGGAAGAAACCTAGAGAGGATCCAGGCTCTGAGGGGTGGCCAGTCCTCTTCTGGCTGTGCCGGGTGGAGATTATAACATTACATGGCCAAGATGTTCAAACATTCATAGATGACCAGCAGGGTCAAATAATAATAATCACAGTGGTTGTAGAGGGTGCACCAGGTCAGCACCTCAGGAGTAAATGTCAGTTGGCTTTTCATAGCCGATCATTCAGAGTTAGAGACAGTAGGTGTGGTAGAGAGAGTGAGTCGAAAACAGCAGGTCCGGGACAAGGTAAATTAAAAGGTAAAATGTAAATGTAAGGTAGCACGTCCGGTGAACAGCTCAGGGTTCCATAGCCGCAGGCAGAACAGTTGAATCTGGAGCAGCAGCACGACCAGGTAGACTGGGTACAGCAAGGAGTCATCAGGCCAGGTAGTCCTGAGGCATGGTCCTAGGGTTCCGGGCCTCCGAGAGAAGAGAGAAAGAGAGAGAGAGTTAGAGGGAGCATACTTAAATTCACACAGGACACCGGATAAGACAGGAGAAATACTCTAGATATAACAGACTTATCCTAGCCCCCTGACACAAACTATTGCAGCATAAATACTGGAGGCTGAGACAGGAGGGGTCGGTAGACACTGGCCCCGTCCGACGGTACCCCCGGACAGGTACAACCAGGCAGGATATAACCCTACCCACTTTGCCAAAGCACAGCCCCCACACCACTAGAGGGATATCTTCAGACCACCAACTTACTATCCTGAGACATGGCCGAGTATAGCCACAATGTAGAAAATAGTAAACATGAAGAAAAACCCTGGAATGAGTAGGTGTGTCCAAACCTTTGACTGGTACTGTCTATATATATATTGCTATATATATATATATATGACAATTTGCTATCTAGCTAAATCTGGTGCAAGAGAATGTTGTACATGATCCCTGACAAATAAACGTAATAATACTGCTTTGGTTTTAAGTCACGTTAGAGGTCAAAGGTTACTGTTTCGTAAATATCTCTGGTGCTGCTGATAATCCTCTAAGCTTTGTCCTATTTCTATACCTAAAAAGCTACACAGAGGGAGGGTAAATTAATGACAATACAAAAATAAGAATTTTAAAGCCAAAGCTTTTTACTGCGCCTCAAGATAATCTTAGGTTAAAGTTGATCTCTAAAATATATTCTGTATTGTCCTCAACATAAAAATCATATTTTTTCCCTGACATTACTTCATAAATCACCATCGACCCCCAGTTTCTGATTGTGTTTGATGAAACATTGGTCAAATAAGTCCACAGCAAGGAGACGAGTGTGCGACAGACTTACATTTTCATTTGTATGGTTAGAGAAGCAGAATGTGTAGTAGGGTACTACACTATATAATGACTTAATCATCATCATGTTCTGTCCCTATCTCCTCCAGCTGTTGGGAGCTCAGTACAGTGATGTGTTTAATTACACACTGTGGGCTATCCCCTCTTTTCCCTCTATTCAACACAGAGTAGCTGTGTGGCCATGGGTGCGTCCCAAAATGCACTCTATTCCCTATATAGGGCACAACTTTTGACCAGAGCCCTCCAGGGCCCATAGGGCTCTGGTCAAAAGTAGCATTGTATCGGGAATAGGGTGCCATTTAGGACAAAAGCTTTATTCGGGCCACGGTCTGGCGGGTTTTAAAAGCAGAAAGAGTTAAGAAGCTTTGGGAGCAGAGCTGTAGCATAGCCTTGGACAGGCCAGCAGCAGGTTGGACACGCTTCTGTCACTTCCGGCGAGAGAGAGACAACAGCTCACTTGCCCAGGATTAACTGGGATAGAGAGAGGATTACACTCTTCTCTTCTTTGCAGTTCGCTACATAGTAAAAGCACAGACCTGTTACCAGCGAATCCCCTGGGGACTCTCACTCTGCYGCAAAAATTGGTAAACTGTATTACACAGATGACAAATCCTCCTCTGGAGCTAAGTATTAAGGGTTGAGGAAGCGGGTCAAAGGGACTGGAAGAAAAGAGACCACAGAGGTAAGTAGTGAGCACGCAGGAATGTGTAAAGTCTTTTATAGTTGGCTCCGAGCCCAGATACAGTAGACTCTCACTCTYACAGTTGAGGAGGTGGGATTGGGCTCTTCTAGTTTTCAGGATTTAAAAAATTGTTTTCCCACCAAGGGATCCTCTGTTTTTAATCCAAGTATTACTACATATTAAAGTCAATTGACGCACCCATCCGTCAATCTAATTAACATGATGAAAAAATCCCCATACTTCGGTTTAAGATGTAACACTACATCACCAGTATTGTTTTGTCTTTCTGTTGAATGGGTGACGTTGACCGACACAGGGACATGGTGGCACGTAGAATACGGAATTAGAAGAGACTGTGCTTAAGTGGGCCATTGACTTTTGAACCCTGAGCTTATTTCACACACAGGGCATTAAATGACCCTTAGGGCTTTTAACGTGTGACAGTGGGGGCTGTTTTTACCTGGGAAGTTATTTGACACCCAGTTGACATCCATTGTAGCAGAACTGATGACTATGTATATAGAGGTCAGAGTGTTATTAGTCTGGATTAATGTTATGTTACTGTTATCTAAAATGTGTAAGAAGATTAGATGTTATCATTCAGCTTTTAGATTAACTACTAAGCAAGAATATCTTTTTATTTAATTTCTCTCTTTCCAAGGTCTGGGTTGGGGTTAATTTCCAGCAGTCAGTGCTGGGTGATCACCATGAGGCAGGCTGTGGAAGCCGAGGTGGTGATGTCGTCCCCTAGACTGGGTGACCATGGTCAGTAATAGGAAACAGCTTCTCTCTCAACCTCTAGCTGATGGCAATGCACTTCTCACCTGTATGTTGTGATAATCCTATGGCTGTTTATCTTTATGATTATGTTGGTGTTGTTCTCCAGGCCTAAGGCAGATCCTGTCTGACGTGGTAGAGGAGGTGAAACATTCCATCAATAAGGAAATCAACGGGGCAGAGCTCCTATACAGCCTCCTCAACGCCCCCTGGCTCAAGTCTCTGCTCAAAGTTAGTCTGGGAGTCTAGTCTGTGATATACTCTCAACTGGGGTTTAGAAAGGCAGTGTTTCACTTTATCTCTACTTTCTCTCGGTCTCTGCTCCACCCAGTGAGTGGAGGGTGTCTTTGATTTGTGTTTGTCCATACTCTTGTCTTGTTCTGGGTGTAGGTTTAACCTTTTCTCTGTCTCTGCACCACCCAGGTGTATGAGTGTCTGCGGCAGCACCAGAGAGAGCCTCCTGCTCCTTTCCTACCATACACAACACAGCTCATCCAACAGGTAGGACCTTTCCCTCTACTGCTTTGCCCTCTTCAATCATTGGCTTGTCAGAAGTGTCAGTGGTGTCAGTCCTGTCCTGTGTCCACTCAACCCACCTTTCTGCTTCTCTTCTAGATTCTGACTGACATGAGAACAGTTCCCAACACTTCTGCTGAGGCCAGGGAGCTTTACAGTCTCCTCAGGGGACCACACCTCCAGGTGAGAAATCCTGAGGCAAAAAGGGCTCCTATGATCCTAACCGTTGTATCTGTTGTTGCAGTAACTACGTTCTTCTGGGTTGTGTGAGTTATTTATGTGTGTTGAGCCCATCTAAATTAATGAATTGATTTAATAGTTGTGCTCTGTCCTAGGCTCTGATATCAGCCCATGATATGGTGGCCCAGAAGGATTATGAGCCTGTGCTGCCTCCTATCCCTGACAACCTCCCTGACGATGAGGAGGCCATGAGGATTGTCTGTCTGGTGAAGAACAAGCAGCAGCTGGTGAGTCATGGATTGGATACAACTGTTTGTTTTTAAGGAGGAAGGCTTAAAGCAACAAAAAATACTAGATTAGAAGTATCATCAAGGGTGCAATCTTTTACACCTTGCTATTTTCTAACGTGGTTAGCAAAAACACACTTTTAGTACTTTCACACTTTTTCCTCCATGCAAGGTTACAGAAATGTTGTATTTTATGCACACCGAATACAAAGCAGCAACTCCTGAGGACCTGACAGAAGCTGTAAGAAAGGGCAGATGATGCTTTCATAACATGTTATTAGTTTGATTGTTAAATTGTGTGACAGATGATTTCAATCAGAGTAATCGTAGTAGAGATGGTTTTAATACTTCAACATTCCAGGATGGCTTATGATTAGTGTCACGATGGGTCAGTTTTGGACACCAAATATATAATTTCCAGTCACTCAGTTTGAACCCAAAAATGTTCCCATAGTTATTAAGCTGTATATACTCGGAAGCTCCTACCCATCCACATCTGACATTGCGACCTCTTTTGGAACCCGTTTGGAACAAATCTAAATCCAATCCTGGTGTCAGACAGTTTTAGCAGTACCCTGTGTACCCAGATCCCTATTTCAGGGCTATATAGGTATCTGTGGTCTCAGACAGAGGTAATCTTGTCTAGCCCTGTCTCTCCCCCTGAAAGAGGAGCTCAGGAGGGGGGATCCGCAGTCGCTGGGACACCCTGAGGAAGATGACCTGCCGAAGGCTGATCCACAGTGGGGCCAGGGCGGTGGAGGGCCCCTGGCACGGTGTGGGGGCTCTGGGGYCCGTAGTGCCCGGGGAGCGACCAGTCATGCCCAGCACAAGGAGAGTCAGCTACCCACCAGCTGAGTTGCTATCTTCTGCGGGTCCACCACCCCTGGGCAAGCCCCGCCCTCCGCCACGTTTTAAGCCAATGAGTAACTGCAGAATGTGCCAGACTGATGCACTCTGGAAAGAAGAAGGTCTTAATCGCTCTGCCCCCTCGGTCTGTAACTCTGTCCTGATTGGTAAGAACTAATTACAGTTGAAAAGACCCTGAAAACAATATGATTCAATACTGTATCTACTGCCATGAGTAGTACAGTGCTGTACACTGCAATACATATCAGTTCAGTACATTATAGTACAACACAATGGAACTTCTACTCTTATTCAGGCTAATAGATTACCTTTTTCCAACCTCTCTCTCCTCCCTGCTTCTGGAGATAATGTGATCGAGGAACTAGACAGCGACGAAGACAGAGAGTCAGCCAACACCCTATCCCCTCTCCCACACCATGCTCCACCCCTCCAGCCCTGGACTCTCACCCCTCCCTGCATGGCTGCATACCACCATCCCCCCGGAACTCCTCCGCGGTTCCGGAGCTACAGCGTCAGCCCCCGGATCCGCACGGCTCCCCCCAGCCCCATGCAGCATCGGCGGGTAGATGAGATGCCTCGCGAACCCCCTGTGGAGCTGGCTAAGCAGGAGAGCCTGGATGAGTTGAGGTCCACGGTGCAGCAGGCTGCTAGCTCTATGGAGCGCAGCACCAATGACGTCCGGCTGCTGGGGCAGAAGATGGCCGCCGCCACAGAGCGCATGTCTGAGAGTGTCCAGGAGAATGCCCAGGCCCTGACGCTGCTGACCCAGGTGGTGAGCAGACTGCAGACACTCACCGCTGCCAGCAGGGCGGTAGCAGATACACCGGAACCACATAGAGGAACCAGCAGCAGTATCCCACCAGTCAACATATCAGCCAGCGAACAAGAATACACAGCCAGCAGCTTGAAGACTCAGACATCCCTTTCACACCAGTCCAGAGTATGCTCCCTGTCCTCCTCTTCCTCCTCCTCTTCCTCCTCCTCCAGCTCCTTCACTGGGTCTATGGACGGCATTTCCACATCCCAGGGGAAGATCTCTCAGCCTCGGTCCCCAGCCTGTAATGGGTCACCCAAGGCAGGGTTGAAGACTAGGATTCCGCCCATGTCTTCCAAAAAGCATGTTGGTGCTTCCCCCACATCTCAAAAGAAGCATGTGGAACCCCAGCTCCAGCAACCCCACCTCTACAACAGCCTCTCAACACCTCCACCACCTGCCCCGCTTGGCCCCAACCACAACAAGACTGGCTGCTGCTCCAGCCAGGGGAAGAAGAAGAAGAAGAGGAAGTGAACCAGCCAGGAGGACAGTGGTGCTCTCATGTCTTCAGGAGACCTTCTATGCCTCTGCTTCAGGGAATGGTCCTCTCCTCAAGATTCCCTCAGAGATCTCGGCTTCAAAAGGCATTTATCCTTTCTTCTGTTATCTTCGTCACCATCATGTCGCCCACCATTCATCCCGCAATTGTGATGTGTTGGCTATGCCCATTGTTGCGTTTCCATCCTCAAGCCGTCCATCTGTGTTTCATGCAACTATGTGTTTCCCGAATGTCATCTCTTATTTTCACACGATTTCATTTTGTAATTGTAAATAAAGCATGTCCGTTATTCCTTTTTGAGTCATGATGTTTTCATCTCATATCACATGACACCCTCCATAACCTGTAATAGGCCAAATGTGTCATTGTTGCTGTTCCACCCCAATGATAGATCTACTTGTGTATTAAAGTAGTAAAAAGTTAAGTATTTGGTCCCATATTCATAGCACACAATGGCTACATCAAGCTTATGAGTCTACACATGTGTTGGATGTATTTCCTCTTTGTTTTGTTTGTGTTTCAGATTATTTTGTGCCCAATGGAAGAATGGTAAATAATGTATTGTGTCATTTTGGAGTCACTTTTATTGTAAATAAGAATATAATGTTTTTAAACACTTCTACGTTAATGTGGATGCTACCATGATTACGGATAATCCTGAATGAATCATGAATAATGATGAGTGAGAAAGTTAGACGCACAAATATCATACTCCCAAAACGTGCAATAACAGTGGAGGTTTTCTGGGGGGGGTGTATAATATTTGTGCATCTGCAAATTAAAGCTGACAGTCTGCACTTTAACGTCATAATCAATGCATCATTTAAAAGCCAAAGCAACTAAACATTCTTCAAAGTCCCAATACTTTTGGAGCTCACTACAGGACAATGTTTTAACCCTGGATTCATGTCCCCTCTCTGTCTCTCTTAGGGAGCCACGATAAAGCGAAATGGGATAACAGGGGAGATCTTTGTGGCACGGGTGATCCATGGAGGACTGGCAGACCGCAGCGGTGAGACCACCTCTCTCTCTCTCTCTTTAATCTGTTTCTTCTTTCTCATGTGTGCCCCCTCCCCCCTCTCTCTCTAGGTCTGCTGCATGCAGGGGACAGGATCACAGAGGTGAATGGTTACTCTGTAGATGGCCTGGAGCCTGAGCAGGTCATTGAGAGACTGGTGAGTCTACCAGCAGAACACTGCTTGGCTGCCCAAACATGCACACATTTCACACAGTCAACACAGATGTTGTCTGTAGTAAGTCTTCATCCACCAGTGATGTACATGGGCGTTTATCTGTCTTTGGACCCACAGGCCCGGTCTCAAGGCACCCTCATGTTCAAAGTGGTTCCCATCACAGATAGACCAGTCAACAACCAGACGATAGTGAGTAATGGCATGTTTACCGAGCTACCCTTCCCTGGTAACAGTATCAGACAAGTCATGTAAGCTGATTGAACCATAATGGCACCAAAACCAAAGTCTTTCTCTTGACAATAGGAGGTTACTATTACCAAGAAAACCCTATGGTTCAGTTCCTGTCTTCAGTGTTGTAGTAAAGATCTTTTTCATTGCATTGTCCTTGTCTCTTGTTGTCTCTTCTATTGTGTCTCCTGGTGTCCCAGCTGTATGTACGTGCCATGGCAGACTACAGTCCCCAGCAGGACACGGCCATCCCCTGCGCCGAGGCAGGTATGGACTTTAGGAAGGGAGACCTGCTGGAGATCGTGGACCAGTCAGACACCCTCTGGTGGCAGGCCAAGAAACTACCCAGCACCTCGGCCTGTGCTGGCCTTATCCCCTCCACCAACCTGCTCAGGAGGAAACAGAAAGAGTTCTGGTGGTCTCAGCCCTACCAGCCTCACACCTGCATCAAACCCTGTGAGTAGAGTACAGTCTCACCTTTATGTCTGGCTTTTCAGCTCTTTTACACCAAATTATAAGCAGCTGGTAACAAGTATTACTGTATATCCATAACAGTAACAAATGACAATTCTCTTATTCCTCTTGCTTACCTGAAGTGAGCACTGTGAATGAAGGTAAGAACTATGATCCTTTTTTATGGTGCCAGTTTTCAATGAGAGGCAGTTATTGTTACACTACATGACCAAAAGTATGTGGACTCCTGCTTGTAAAAATCATGGGCATTAAATATGGAGTTGGTTTTCCTTTTGCTGCTATAACAGCCTCCAGTCTTCTGGGAAGGCTTTCCACTAGATGTTGGAACATTCAGCCACAAGAGCATTAGTGAGGTCGGGCATTGATGTTGGGCGATTAGGCCTGGCTCGCAGTCTGCGTTCCAATTCATCCCAAATGTGTTCGATGGGGTTGAGGTCAGGGCGCTCTCTGCAAGCCAGTCAAGTTCTTCCACACCGATCTTGAACAACCATTTCTATATGGACCTGGCTTTCTGCATGGGGGCACTGTAATGCTGAAACAGGAAAGGGCCTTCTCCAAACTGTTGCCACAAAGTTGGAAGCACAGAACCATCTAGAATGTCATTGTATGCTGTAGCGTTAAGATTTCCCTTCACTGGAACTAAGGTGCCTAGCCCGTACCATGAAAAACAGCCCCAGACCATTATTCCTCCTCCACCAAACTTTACAGTTGGCACTATACATTGGAGCAGGTAGCGTTCAACCTGGCATCCGTCAAACCCAGATTTGTCCGTCAGAGAACGCGTTTCCACTGCTCCAGAGTCCAATGGCGGCGAGCTTTACAGCCGACACTTGGCGCATGGTGATCTTAGGCTTGTGTGCGGCTGCTCAACCTTGGAAACTAATTTCATGAAACTCCCGACGAACAATTATTGTGCTGACATTTCTTCCAAAGAAAGTTTGGAACTTGGTAGTGAGTGTTGCAACAGAGGACAGACAATTTGTACGAGCTTCAGCACTAGGGCATCTCGTTCTGTGAGCTTGTGTGGCCTACCGCTTCGTGGCTGAGCCGTTGTTGCTCCTAGACGTTTCCACTTCACAATAACAGCACTTATAGTTGACCTGGGCTAGCAGGGCAGAAATTTGACGAACTGACTTGTTGGAAAGGTGGCATCCTATGACGGTGCCAAGTTGAAAGAAACAGAGCTCTTCAGTAAGGCCATTCTACTGCTTATGTTTGTGTATGGAGATTGCATGGCTGTGTGCTCGATTTTTTTTTACACCTGTCAGCAACCGGTGTGGTTGAAATAGCCGAATCCACTAATTTGAAGGTGTCCACATACTTTTGTGTATATATATATATATATATATATATATATATATATAGTGTATTTCATTATTAACTTTGCACTGACCTGTCATCAGTGGTGGAAAAAGTACCAAATTGTCATACTTGAGTAAAAGTAAAGATACCTTAATAGAAAATGACTCAAGTAAAAGTGAAAGTCATCCAGTAAAATACTACTTGAGTAAAAGTATTTGGTTTTAAATATACTTAAGTATGAAAAGTAAATGTAATTGCTCAAATGTACTTAAGTATCAAAAATAAAAGTACAAGTAGAAATCATTTCAAATTCCTTATATTAAGCAAAGCAGATGGCCACATTTTCTAGTTTTTTATTTATTTACGGATAGCCAGGGGAATGCTCCAACTCACACATAATTTACAAACGACGCATGTGTTTAGTGAGTCTGCCAGATCAGAGGCAGTAGGGATGACCAGGGATGTTCTCTTGATAAGTGAGTGAATTTGACCATTTTACTGTCATACTAAGCATTCAAAATGTAACTAGTACTTTTGGGTGTCAGGGAAAATGTATGGAGTAAAAAGTACATACTTTTCTTTGGGAATGTAATGAAGTAAAAATTGTCAAAAAGATTAATAGTAAAGTACAGATACCCCTAAAAATGATTTAAGTAGTACTTTTAAGTATTTTACACCACTGCCTGTCCTACTTTGCTCTTTCAGAGGAAGACCTGATTGATGAAAAGTGTGTTGAAGCTGGTAAGATTTCCCTAATTTCCTCTACAATAAATCATATTGTTTCACTCATTTGTTTACTGCAAAATGACTTTGGTGGATTAATTTGAATGTTTTTTTCTATTTTCTAACAGACGAGGAAGATTTTGAATCTGGTAGGTAAGTCTTTGTTAGAGTTAGTTGATCATGCAGCCTATACAAAATACAGTATCACTCAACTATAACCCTGTTTTCTTTATCGCAATCATTTCTGAATTCCAATTTGGAATGTGAGAGGAGCTAAGAGAAGGTGAGCATGATCTGCTCTACTGAGCTCTCCTTTGATCTCAATTAGAATCAACTCCAACACCCTGTCCAGTGACATACACATTCATCCCATTATCAGGCTCTCCCCCTCCCTGTTCCCCCCGCTCCTAGAGGAGGGTGAGTTCAGCACTCACATCGAGGGGATCTATCTAACTGGGTTCAGACGTAGCCTGCGTCTGTGTCGGCGGCAGTCCCTAAGCACAGGCTCCAGTCAGCAGTCCTACACACGCTGCCCCGGCAGCGGCTACAGTACCCTCAACAACCCATACGAAGAGGTGGTACGATACCAGCGCAACCCGCAGGACAAACACCGCCTGGTCGCCCTCGTGGGTAAGACACCAGTCCGGCACTAACCAGCAACACAAATAGATTGGCAAAAGATTCAGATATGTATTGACTGTCATGAATACGTACTATTGTGTATATGGTTTCGTGGCCAATAATGCAGAGACAGTATGACACATGTTGTGTTACTGTTTTTGTACATGTACAGTGTGCCTCTGCTTGTATTGACACAGAATATGTGTGATGACATGACGGAGACCTCACAAGTGTGTTCTTCTCTCTCAGGTCCCTCTGGCGTTGGAGTGAACGAACTTCGCAGACGGTTAATCGAAATCAACCCAGTGACCTTTCAAGGGGCAGTGCCTCGTGAGTACACCACCTAAGTGGTGTCAGCCTACTTGACTTTCTTCCATTGTTGACATGGTTACGATCAATGTCTTATATGACGGCTTGTCTTCCGATGATGTCATCTGACATATTTTCCCTTCTTCCTCCAGACACGACACGAGCCGCTAGGAGCTATGAGGAGTCTGGTAAAGAGTATCACTTCATTAACAGGGAACTGTTTGAGAACATGGTTTTCAACAACAGGTAGGTACTCATTGAATAACGGCTGCTCACTTTCCTCTCACGAACACATCTTGTTAAATCAACTGTCACAACATGAATGTGACTCGTGGCCTTATGTCCTAATGGGGACAAAGAGGATTAAGTAAGTTAATAACATTGATGTGGACCACCTGATTATAAGCCAGGGTTTTGTGTTGCGTTTAAAAAAAAAAAAACAGGTTTCTGGAATACGGGGAGTACCAAGGTCATTTCTACGGCACTAGTCTTGATGCTGTGAAGGATGTTTTGAACAGTGGAAGGATCTGTGTCATCGACATCGAGCCTCATGTGAGTCCTGCTGGGGTTCTTATCAGTGGGGCTTCATCATTGACTTGGCCCTATTGTGGAGTTAGCTCTTTAAAAAAAATATATATATATTTTACCTTTATTTAACTAGGCAAGTCAGTTAAAAACAAATTGTATTTTCAATGACGGCCTAGGAACAGTGGGTTAACTTCCTTGTTCAGGGGCAGAACAACAGATTTTTACCTTGTCAGCTCAGGGATTCGATCTTGCAACCTTTCAGTTACAAGTCCAACGCTCTGACCACTAGGCTACCTGCCGCCCCTCTGCGGTTGACTTCAGTTGCATCTTGGCCAGGTCTTCATTGTAAATGGGAATTAGTTCTCAATTGACCCATGTATGATGACTGTCCCCTTCCAGGCCATCCAGTCAGTGAGGACACATGAGCTTAAGGCCTACATCATCTATGTGAAGCCGCCCACCGCAGAACGCATGAAGGAGACCAGAAAGGACGCTCAGATCACCACCAATTACTATGACAACAGACCTTTCAAAGTAAGCACTCATGGTTTTATTATAATTTCTCCTTTTTTTAATTGACCAGGAAGTCTCTCACGATTTGAACCTCTTTACCTCTTTTTCCAAAGAGACCTGGTAATAATACGCCATCCCTATGATGATCAATTGGTTGAAATACTGACCATCATGCTATAGTTAGGATAGTAACCAACTGTCATGTTATTCTGTTCCCAACAGGAGGACGACTTCCAGGAGATGGAGGAGGCAGCCAGAAAGATGGAGTCTCACTACTGCCAGTTCTTTGACTCTGTGATGGTGAACGACGGGCTGCAACACTCCTGTGTTCAGCTACTGAGGGCTGTGAGGAGGGCTCAGGATGAGCCACAGTGGGTTCCTGCCAACTGGATACGACCCACAGAGGAGTTTTGATGAGGAGAGGAGAGGGGGAGGAGAGGACATAAAAGGATAACAAACAGATGGAGGGCAGGGCATCGTAAAAGAGGGAATAGAGAACAACATGGATGAGGAGTGGCTGTAACCTTTGACTGCTACTTCTGAAGATACCCTCTGCTCTCAAGTGGAATTTGTTTTGGATTGGATTTATTGTTTTGTTTTGTTTAGTGGTGAGTTTGAGAGACTCATACAGATACTGTCCTTGTGTCTGCTTGAATCTGTTGTTGAATAATTAGCATATTCAAGGCTATGATGGAGCTGGATTAAACCAAAAATCATGTGTCTGTTTTTCTCTAAAATTGTGTGCGTAGTTGGAGATCATGTATTGATGTGCTACACAGGCATGCTATGAGAGTTTGTAGGTTAACCTCATCTTTCGTTTACAATTAGAGCAAATAATTGTCCATGCTGAATTTCTGTATTTTCTTAATGTTTTTATTTTATTTAATAAAAATAATATTAATGCCAAAGAATGTAAATTCAAGTGCTCAAGATTGGTACTATGTTTCAGTATGAAGGTGAGCAAGTAGGTGGAGTTTTGTGCTCACCATTTGAACACAATGTTTTCATAATACTGAAGGGTAAAAAACAGAATAAAAAAACATGAGCTGGCACACACCCAGAGTAACGGCGAATAAACTATAAAAAGTAAATTCACCCTGAAGAAGGCACAGTGATGCCGAAAGGTTGGTGATTTACCCAATATATTACTGGGAGTTTATATACGGAGTGTGCGACTCTATTTTTATAGTTTATAATACTGAAGGATGTCTTCAGTAACATAATGGGATTTGGAATGCTAAAAGATATGATGTATACTGTTACTAATTTTTTTATACAATACAATTTTGTGTGTGAACACGACTTTTTGAATATGTGTTTGTGTGGCTTTCTGTGTCAACAAGTGCAGAAGAGAGAAGGCTTTTATTTTGAAAACAGGAAGTTCCTTTTTATTTTTTCAGCTAAAAATCACTGTCATGGCAAGGTCGGGTAAACAGCGTGGCAACCAACATGCAGACGTTACAAGCCCAAAACGTTTTAACAGCTAGGTAGCTAACTAGCTAGTTCTTATCTGGGTTCTGTTTTAAAAGGGTATCGCGCAGAAATGGACACAGGAGGATTCCAGGTATGTAGCTAGCTAGCTAGTTTAATCTTGTAAAGGTCGGAACACAAGGATGCTCTAGCTTAAATGTGCTAGCTAATTTAGCCGACTAACGTTACCTAGTTATCATTTGCTAACGTTATATCTTAGTTAGCTATAACTATTTATCTATAAATTCGTTATAACGAGTGATTTTTTTTCTCTTCATATTCCAGTTGACCAGTTTGTTTTTTAATCAAAAATATTTATTTAGGCACAAAACACGCGACGGAGGGACCTCCCGCCTCTTCCACAGGTACTTACCATTAGCTGCGCATACTACACTTACACGACCATCCATATCATACATCTTAAGTGTATTTCGACTTGTAACTAGCTAGTATGCAGCACATTGGTAGCCTATGAGCACACGCCCAGTCAAAAGACTGCTCTCAGACAGCCAGTTTCCATAGGTCTCTCTGGTTTCTGCTCTCAGCAACCTGCAGAGGGCCCAACAACAACAAAGCAGGACCTTGCTGCAGAACCATACAGCATTAGGAGCAAAGGTCAACAACACCATGAAGAGGTGGATGTAGCTAATGTCACTTCAAAACGGCGGCCCCTAATAATCATCAACATTGTTCTTACACCAAATTATTACATCAATAAAGGTGTAGTTTAGTGTAGGCTATTTTTGTTGTGGGTCTTCTTCACGTCATACCTCAAGGGGTCAAATCCCTCAGGTCTGAATAGTCTGATCTGATCTATGCATTGATTGGTTGGTATTCCAGTACCTTGGCAGATGCCTACTGCAGATTTAGCCCAGGATTAGGCAGTGTCACCAAGGCTGTGGCACAGGAATATCCTCAGAGTCCTTCCTGATTCTTGGATGTAATGGTGAGAAAACAACTCACGGTAAGTTCTCTCTCATACACAGTCCTGGGCCTAGTTTTGGGAAACCGGGCCATGGTACTATTGGATCTTCTAACTGTATGAAAAGGACTCTCTTTTCTGAGTACAGGTTGTTGAGTTTTGGAGGATTTTATTGTTAAGATAAATTGGAGAAATGTACTGTTTGAGACTGGGAGTGTTATCTACTTTGAAAGCAAGTTTTGGAGAGAGCTTTGTACAACCACTTGCTCGGTTCCGTTGTTCCTTGGTTCCCCTCTGTTCCTATCTCTTGGCATGTATGGATTGAGGGCCTTCCAAGTGTGCAGCGGTCTAAGGCACTGCAGTGCTAGAGGCATCACTACAGACCTTGGTTCGTTCCCAGGCTGTGTCACAACCGGCCGTGATCGGGAGTCCCATAGGGCGGCGCACAATTGGCCCAGCGTCGTCTGGGTTAGGGGAGGGTTCGGCCGGGGGTGTAGGCAGTCATTGTAAATAAGAATTTGTTCTTAACTGACTTGCCTAGTTAAATAAAGGCAAAACATATTTTTTGAAATAATGAAGTATATTAACTAATCTTTAAGGAGTGTTATGTAAGATGTTGTCCAAGCCTCATTCTCTTCTTCCTTGTCCTCTTTAGCGTGGACAGCGTGCCCTGCCCCCCATGTCAAGGTGAGTCTCGCCTCCTTATGCTGTTGTTCTGCGGGGATAAATGAGTTGAAACAGTATCACATCTCTCACGCTCTCTCTTTCCCTTTTTTATGTATGGCATTTGAACAACTGCATGAAGTCAAGATACAGGTGGTGAGTTGCCTTCAGAAGGATGTTGTAATAGATAATTTAACTATTGAATTTAGGTTGGTGCTGCTGGCTTGGATATAGWTTTCTTAACCTGTTTTGTCTCCTATGTAGACGAGATGCCGGTCCCTAAAAGCAAGAGGAAGAAGTTGAAGAGTCAGGTGGATGGTGTAGAAAGCCCAGAGGGTGGGTGGAAAAGGAATTGTTCTCGGGAGCTCCTTCTGTTGAACTGCTGGTGAACAGCGTTGTTCCAACTTTTGGAGGCACCTTCAAGCTATCAATTAATTATAAAGCTTGCATTCCACTGTCAAATTATAATGTATAAACTGTTGAAGTACTAGTAATGACTTGAGCCACATAGTAAGTACACCTCAAGTATATAATAAGAGAGTTGTGTTGTTTGTATGTGCAGCAGACCCAGGGATGGAGATGGCCCAGATGGGGGGTCTGAGCAGTCGCAGGTCATCTGAGGTCATCCAGGCCTTGACCACCGAGTCGCAGGAAGCTGCACCACAGAGAAGGAAGAAGAAGAAAAAGGCAGCGACCGTAGGTAAACAACATATCTGACTATAGGTAAACAGCATGCCTGACTATAGGTAAACAGCATGCCTGACTATGGGTAAACAGCATGCCTGACTATAGGTAAACAACATGCCTGACTATAGGTAAACAGCATGCCTGACTATAGGTAAACAACATATCTGACTATAGGTATAAACAACATATCTGACTATAGGTATAAACAACATATCTGACTATAGGTATAAACAACATATCTGACTATAGTATAAACAACATATCTGACTATAGGTATAAACAACATATCTGACTATAGGTATAAACAACATATCGGACTATAGGTATAAACAACATATCGGACTATAGGTATAAACAACATATCGGACTATAGGTAAACAACATATCTGACTATAGGTAAACAACAGGCCTGACTATAGGTAAACAACATGCCTCGGGGGAACCATATACCTACTCTTCCTACATTTGTAACTCAAACATTATCTTGTTTGTGTATTATTTATTATCACTTCTGCATGGTTAAGAATATATTCCACTTATATTCAATACATTACGTTCTGTTTTACCATAACCATTTATAGGCTATATGTCATAGTTGTACTTACTGTATTTGTGAAATGTATTAAGTTACATGTGGAGCGTTGTTCATTCGCTTGTTTGTGTCTCAGACCTGGAGGATGACCAGGCTGACCTGGTGAATGGGGATGGACTGGTCCAGAACACAGCAGAGGCAGGGGAAGAAGTGACCAAAAAACCCAAGAGGAAGAAGTAAGAGACACTATAATATGGCCTATCTATTCTACGGTATCTTAGTCATTTAATGTTTACACATCTGGCATTACTCATCTCGTGTGTATATACCGTTTTCTATACTATTCTACGGTATCTCATTCACTTAATAATGTTTACATATCTTGCATTACTCATCTCATACGTATATACCGTTTTCTATACTATTCTACGGTATCTCGTTCACTTAATAATGTTTACATATCTTGCATTACTCATCTCATACGTATATACTGTTTTCTATACTATTCTACGGTATCTTAGTCTGTTCCGCTGTTACATCACTCGTCCATATGTATATAGTCTTCATTCATTTCTACTTAGATTTGTGTGTATGTTGTGTAATTTATTAGATATTACTTGTTAGATATCACTGCACTGTCGGAGCTAGAAGCACAAGCATTTCGCTACACCCGCAATAACATCTGCTAATCACATGTATATGACAAATCAAATTGGATTGATCTATGGTGTATCGACTCCCTAGGAAGTCGAAAGTGTCAGAGACGCAGTACGTCAACGAGCTTGATGTAGAGGACGATGACATCATCACAGACGCTCAGCCACCCATCCCCCAGCATTCCCTGTTCTCTGCTCCCCTGGGACAGAGCCAGCCTGTGGGGAAGGTGTTTGTAGAGAGGAGCAGTGAGTGTCCCCCTTCCTTCTGTTATTTTATGTTAGCTGTACATGGTAGAGTTTAAGAGTATAGGTTCGTTTCCAGGACACAGATGAATTAACCTAGTCCTGGACTATGAAACAATTGCAATGGAAAACCTCTATTGGAAGCCTTACTTGGTCGAGGACTAGTCTTGCGTGTGTCTTGAAAAATTGGCCTTATATGAATTCTTTGGACATCCTTGTGTGTCCTGTCTTCTATGTTGGAAAATGATGTGTTGTTTAACTTTCAGAGAGGTTTCAAGCGGCCGATCGGTCAGACAGGCCGAAGCCCAGCGATCAGGTGGACAACTTAATGGACATCCAGAAGATGTGGACCACCAAGGATGTGTCCGTTAGGGTACATGGTGGCTTCAGGTGTGTGTGCAGGTGTCTGTTTGAAAGACTGTGTGTTTGTGCGTGTGTGAGTCTACCTGTGTGTGTGTGTGTGAATGTTCCCTCAATATCACATCTCTCTATCTCTCTAATATACAGGGGGATTGGGCTGTTCTGCCACGGCTTCCTAGCAGGCTATGCAGTGTGGAACATCATAGTGATCTATGCCCTGGCAGGAAAACATCTCACTACTCTGCCTAACCTACTGCAGCAGTACCACAGCCTGGCCTACCCTGCACAGTCTCTCTTCTACCTGCTACTGGCTATAAGCACTGTGTCAGCCTTTGACAGGTAAGGAGGTGGGTGTCTGTGTGGCACATTGTTGTTATTTTGGGTCAGGCCCAAAATAAATGTGCCCTTTGTTGTGAAAATATGGAAGCCTGTGGCTAGAGCTAGGAGGTGTTTGTGTGTGTATGTATACAACGCACTGTCGTTCTATTCCATCAATGGACCCCCTCACAAACACATACACACACACACACACATCTCCTTCTCTAGCTACAGGCTTGCACATTTTACAACATACCCCAGTGTGCCCCGTCCCTCCCCAGTGTGTGTGTGTGTGTGTGGAGAGAGACTCATTCTCTTTCCATTTCAGGGTGAATCTGGCCAAAGGCGCCATGGCTATGAGAGAGTTTGTCACCCTGGACCCAGTTGCTCTAGCCTCTTTCTGTGAGTGAAAACATCTTTACAGTATGTTACTCAATTCATTCATTCAGGACAGACGGAGCCAACCTGTATATGATGCAGCCTATGATCCAGCCCAGCAAGCACTTTGTCTCTCTGGCCTTGGCAAATGGTCATTTTACTGAAGTAACTTTCCCTCTCCTCCTGCAGTGTACTTCTCAGCTCTGGTCCTCTCTCTCAGCCAACAGATGACCAGTGACCGCATCAACCTGTACCCCAGTGCTAACGAGACCTTATGGTGTGCTAACTAACTGTTCTTATTATCTTGATATTAACATGCAGTTCTAAGTTAGTTCTTGTATATTGATTATGCTACTCAGCAGTATCACTGTTGGGAGTCGGAGAGAAGAGAACCCCCTTTTCTTCTGTTCCTCTGACTCCAGCCAAACAAACAAAAAAGCATTGTGACTTTTACAACCCCCTCCCATCTCCAGGCCTCCTGGGTCAGAGCAACAGATCCTGAACCCGTGGATCATAGTAAACCTGGTGGTGGCTGTGCTGGTGGGAATGGCCTGGATCTTCATCTCTGCCAGGCCTGAGATGGACTACACCGAAGGTGAGGCTGAAGTTTTTTTAATTTTGTTTTTGTAGATTTAATTAAACAAACAGCAACTTAACATTTCCACAGACGTAGTTCCACATGACATTGACAGAGACTTACTGCACAACAGTCACAATAAACAGAGGCGAAAGAAAAAAGACTACGAAAAACAACAACACCTACTCAGGCGTACATAAATTGCGACAGACATTGTTGACATGCTCAGTCCTATATGTTACCACGGTCTCAATACTTATCTATATATATTGTTTAATATGTTTTGTATACGCCATACTGAAATTGTATGCACCATAGATATATAATTACTAGAAGGAACAAAGCACCTCAGACAGACCACAGCAATTTGACTGGATTGTACACACACTCAGCAACCTTACCGAATGACACACATGTTAGTCCCTTCAGAGATGTGTTTTCATTTTTCAGGTGTATAAAAGCTTTGTATGTCAGTTGCCTTTAGAAAGAACATGGGCTTKTAATCTCTCTATCTCCTAACCAGGATTCCTAATGGCTATGGAGATCGAGTRCTTGAGACCAGAAGAGAAATCAGAAATGTCTACTTGAGGAATATTTTTTTTCAATTTTTGCTGGCACGTCTTTTTTTGTACCGTATTTTATCAGCCAACACAAAATGTACACGTTGTTTGTGGCAATAAGCAGTTTATTTTTGTATGACCCGAATGTGTGCTTGTTTTGTCAAATGTATTGATTACCATTGGAAATAATAAAAATGTTATCCCACTGAGATGCTTCTAAATTTCATTTTGGGGACATTAAACCAAACATACCATTTGTAGTTTATGGCTGTGTCTTGTTATATACCACACCATTAAATAGAGTGCCTTCAAGTATTCAACTGTAACTCAGCCACCTAGGAACATTCACGGTCTTCTTGGTAAGCAACTCCAGTGTAGATTTGGCCTTGTGTCTTAGGTTATTGTCCTGCTGAAAGGTGAATTAATCTCCCAGTGTGGTGGAAAGCAGATTGAAATCAGGTTTTTCTCAAATTTTGCCGTGTCCATTCCGCTGATTATTTATTTTTTATCTGGAAAAACCCCCGTCTTTAATGATTACATGCATACCCATAACATGATGCAACCACCACTATGCTTGAAAATATGGAGTGGTACTCAGTAATGTGTTGTTGGATTTGCCCCAAACACAACACTTCGTATTCAGGACGAAAGTTAATTGCTTTGCCACATTTTTTGCAGTATTACTTTAGTGCCTTGTTGCAAACTGGATGCATGTTTGGAATACTTGTATTCTGTACAGGTTTCCTTCTTTTCACTGTCAATTAGGTTAGTATTGTGGAGTAACTACAGTGTTGATCCATTCTCAGTTTTCTATCACAGCCATTAAATTCAAACTGTTTTAAAGTCACTATTGGCCTCATGGTAAAATCCCTGAGAGGTTTCCTTCCTCTCTGGCAACTGAGTTAGTAAGGACGCCAGCATCTTTATAGTGACTGGGTGTATTGATACACCAGCCAAAGTATAATTAATAACTTCACCATGTGCAAAGGGATATTCAATATCTGCTTTGTATTTATACCTATCATCTACCAATAGGTGCCCTTCTTTGCGAGGCATTGGAAAACCTCCCTGGTCATTGTGATTGAATCTGTGTTTGAAGTTCACTGCTTGACRGAGGGACCTTACAGATAATTGTGTGTGGGATACAGAGATGAGGTAGTCATTCAAAAATCATGTTAAACACTTATTGCACACAGAGTCCATGCAACTTATGTGACTTAAGCTTATTTTTTTACTCCTATTTTGGCTTGCCATAACAAAGGGGTTGAATACTTATTGACTCAAGACATTACAGCTTTTCAATTTTTATTAATTAGTATACATTTTCAAAAAACATTCCACGTTGACATTATAGGCTATTGTGTGTAGGCCAGGGACACAAAAACCTCTAAACTTAATCGATTTTAAATTCAGGCTGTAACACAATTTATTTAGGAAAAAGTCAAGGAGTGTGAATACATTCTGAAGGCTCTGTATACCACAAAATTAAACCAGACCATTACCACACTGTTAAATCAAATCCTGTTAAATTTGTTGCACTGGAACTAAGGCTGGCACAAAAATCGTATAGTCGTGTACCCGACAATGACGGACAATAACCGTGACATTTGAAAATAAATATTGTCATAATCGTCTTGACATTCATTGTAGGACGGGGGATTCAACTATATTCACAAGTAGATTGTTTACCCAATAACAGTTCTTCATTATTAAATGAGGGTAAAGTTAGTAATCGTTTTATTAACAGAACAGCATGGTGGAAAGAAGATTATTTTCCAAAAGTTCCAGGCGATCAAAACCATTCGTTTATGAGATGTGCTGTACGTATGAGATATGTCGTACAGTGGCGAGTTTAGCATGTGAATCAAGGTGGGGCAAAAATAAATAAAAAAGTGGGATGCATGCCAGCAGTCACTACGCAACACTAAACAATACATTAATTACACTTTAACGGTGACAAACGGTGCCCACAAACTGTTAGGGCCTACATAAAGCTGTCCCAACACCCGCTACACCTGGCTATCAGTGGAGCCTTGTCTGGCAGCGAAACAGTTCATTCASCCTCATTCACTGCCTTTAAAAAACTGCTGATATGGCTGACTTGCTTAAACAAATGTGTTTTTTACTGACATTTGAGATGTACAAACTATGGCATAAGGGGACAACAAACGAATAAAATGAAATCTGTAATTTCGATTGAGACATTAATGAGCGAGCCAGGACAGACATAGTCAATATAACTACTTGTTCAGCACTTTTGAAATGTACAGCGACAGAGTTCAGAACATGGGCCGTTCTTACAGTGTTTCCCCTGAATACCAAGTCAGAACTGTAGGATAAATAAAGGGAGCATATAAGCAAACAATGAAAGCACATACAATATTCGATGATTACATTCTCAAAAACAGGTTATAGGCTACATGTGCACCACCGAGCCAAAACAGTAAATTTAATCTAAATTAAGAGTTGAAAATATACCAAATTATTAGGGTGAGGCACATGGGCTACTAACAGCTTACTACACAACATACACTTACTATTACTTTCTTAGCTACAGTATACACATCTCCCTGGCATATTACATAATTTATGCAGCAGCATATAAGACATTTTTTGGACTCACCTTGTTGTGATGTGCTCACTTAAACAGGAAGGTGGTGCTGCGGTCCTTCGTGGGCAAATTTTGTCATCAAAGAACGACAAAGAGGCCGGATTTACAATTCCGGATTTACAAGGCGAGTCCAAAAATGTATTATATGCTGCTGCATAAATGATGCAATATGCCAGGGAGATATGTATACTGTAGCTAAGAAAGTAATACTAAGTGCATGTTGTGTAGTAAGCTGTTAAGTAGCCCACCCTAATAATTTGGTCTATTTTCACCTTAATTTCACCTACTGTTCTGATTTGGTGGTGCACATGTAGCCTATAACCTGTTTTTGAGAAATGTAATCATCAAATATTGTAAGAGCTTTCACTGTCTGCTTATATGCCCCCTTTATTTATCCTGCAGGTCCTGACTTGGTGTGGCCCATGTTTTGAATCTGTCACTGTACATTTCCAAAAGTGCTGAACAAATAGTTTTAATGACTACGTCAGTCCTAGCTCGCTCATTAATGTCTTCATCGAAATTACGGATTGCCTCTTATGCCATAGTTTGTACATCTCAATTGTCAGTAGAACCCACATTTGTTTAAGCAAGTCAGCCATATCAGCTATGTTTTTTTTTAAAGGCAATAAATGAGGCTGAAAGAACTGTTTCGCTGCCAGACTAGGCTCGGCAGTTGTATAGTGCAATCAATGTGCTGTTTAGTGTTGTGTTGTGTAGCGGCTTTGCTGGCATGCATCCCACATATATATTTTTTGCCCCACCGAGATTTACATGCTAAAATCGCCACTGATGTGGATTATAATTAATGGGCATTTTTGTAGGGGTTTATTTATTTTATTTTTTATTGTAAGGGAAAATCAAGTCAGAAATTTTAAAGTGGAAAAATTACAAACTTCAGAAAACTTTTTAAACCTAAAATACACTACAAGTGTTTTCTTGCAACAGGGTGATCAAAGTAAGATACTAAAACAGTATCTGCTCTTCTCTATCTGCTCTCGTACTTATGATCTACCGACACTTTTGATATTGCCCAGAATATATAAGTCCATGGCAGTAACCTCTAAAAACTTGAGCTTTGAACAAAATATTTGTCCACTCCTTTGCCATATGTTCTACAATTCACTTAAACTGCTGAAACATTTGAGTACTAAAAGTAGATGCATTATATGTTCAGTGATTTGTTAACTGTCATGTCACTGTAAAACTGTGCACAAAGTTAGCAGCTTACACGTAGCTAGTAATGACATTGGTGGATATACGATGTTGCAAATATTGGCTAATATAAGCACAGGCATTGACTTACTGGATACAAAAAGTGTGCTGTTCCTATTTTTGGGAAATGGACCATTGCTTCCTCCCTTGCCTAGGTCTAAGTAGGACCTGGCTAGGACCAATCACTAAGTTATCTGGATAGGTGAAAATCCATCTTTCTACGGAATTAATTTTTACCAATTGTGCTATGCCAGATCAAGTAGCTAGTAACGTTTTGTAGTTAGATTTGATCTGCTTCTGTGCGTTCTGATTTATCCATGCCCTCTGAGATGCATTGCTCTGGCATCACTGACTGTGCAGGCTTTGCAGTAGAACACGGAGTGGTGATGCTGCCGTAGACGTGGTCGCTATACCGTATGTATAGTATTCCTTTAGCTATCTATCTAAACGTTTTTTTGAGTAACACCAGCAAACATGCTGGACTTTGCGATATTTGCAGTGACTTTTGTCATCATTCTGATCGGCGCAGTCCTCTATTTGTATCCAGTAAGTCAATGCCTGTGCTTATATTAGCCAATATTTGCAACATCGTATATCCACCAATGTCATTACTAGCTACGTGTAAGCTGCTAACTTTGTGCACAGTTTTACAGTGACATGACAGTTAACAAATCACTGAACATATAATGCATCTACTTTTAGTACTCAAATGTTTCAGCAGTTTAAGTGAATTGTAGAACATATGGCAAAGGAGTGGACAAATATTTTGTTCAAAGCTCAAGTTTTTAGAGGTTACTGCCATGGACTTAGAATATGTAAACCCCACCCCATTTKTTGTCATGTTTCATTTATGATATGTCTCTCTTGAAACTGAATGTAACATGCGTGATTATTTTTTTAAATCAAGTCATCAAGAAGTGCTTCTGGTATACCAGGTCTCAACCCTACAGAAGAGAAGTGAGTAGCCTATGACAAGATGTGTTTTACAACTTTCTAAGTACTGTCTCTCTTTAGCCCTCAGGTAAGGTCACCACACTTGACCTGAGCCTGTATTTATAAAGCGTCTCTGTAGGAGTACTGATCCAGAATCAGATCCCCCTGTCTATTCATCTCCATATAAAAGGCAAAACTGATCCTAGATCAGCGCGCATACACTAGGTTCATATTGGTTTATTTGTCTCATTCTCTTAATCTAGGGATGGAAATCTACAAGACATAGTGAACCAAGGCAGTCTGCATGAGTTTCTGGCTAGTCTACATGGACAGTTTGGTCCTGTGGCATCCTTCTGGTTTGGAGGACGCCCTGTGGTCAGCTTGGGTTCAGTGGATCAGCTACGGCAGCACATCAACCCCAACAGGACTAGTGAGTATTGGGGAGGGAGGGAAACTATTGGGAGGAAAGGGTAACATGTGCTCTGTCCCTACTAACATACCACTTAAAATGCATGCTTAAAAGTTTGCACCATTCTAAGTGGAATGCAGGTATCGATAGACGTTGTAACAGATTCAGGTGATTTCTGTTTTACATGTACAGTGTTGTTTTGAAATTAAGAAACAGTAACATGTTTTCCACTGTGACATCTTCTACCCTTACTTGTAGCGGACTCATTTGAGACAATGCTGAAGTCGTTGCTAGGGTACCAGTCASGAATGGGTGGAGGGGCCACAGAGGCTGTAATGAGGAAGAAGTTGTATGAGAATGCCCTCAACAACACCCTGAAGGAAAACTTTCCCCTGCTGCTGAAGGTTTGCCTCTTACACAATGGCTCATTTGGCAGTTTTGTATATTTGGCTGTAGTATTCTGCAATACTTTCTTATGTTTTTGTGTATCCATTTAGTATTTGTTTACTCAAGCTTTTTGTGCTCACTTCCCTGGGATGTTATAGTTTAGTAGCCTAGTGGTTAGATTGTTGGGCCAGTAACTGGAAGGTTGCTGGATTGAATCCCCGAGCTGACAAGGTAAAAATCTGTCGTTCTGCCCGGGTGCCGAAGACGTGGATGTCGATTAAGGCAGCCCCCCGCACCTCTCTGATTCAGAGGGGTTGGTTTAAATGCGGAAGACACATTTCAGTTGAATGCMTTCAGTTGGACAACTGACTAGGTATCCCCCTTTCCCATTGACACACACTCTCTGTCTCCCTCCCTTCCCTTTTGTCCTGTTCTAGCTGGTGGAGGAGTTAGTGGGGAAGTGGAAGTCTTTCCCTAAGGACCAGCACACACCCCTCTGTGCCCATCTGCTAGGATTGGCCATGAAGGCTGTCACTCAACTCGCTCTGGGTGACCGCTTCCGGAATGATGCTGAAGTCATCGGCTTCCGAAAGAACCATGAGGCWGTGAGTTAGCAGTCACATTTAAAGTCACCGTTTCTTGTGAAAAGATGCCCATTACGACCTGTGTTGTTTGCAGATTTTCACTGATAATTCCTTTTACTTGTCAGATCTGGTCAGAGATCGGAAAAGGCTATTTGGACGGTTCCATGGAGAAGAGCTCCATCAGAAAGGAACACTATGAGAGAGGTGAGTGAGAACTAGTTCACTGCTATGGATCATATGTGTTACATGTACATCTCAGCATTAAGAGAACTTCCACTTCCTTACTGAATGTATCTGAAATAAAAAAGAGATTGTTAGAGTATCTCCCTATGTGTATAAATTCTCTGTCCTCGTGCTAAGTACATWATTTTTTCCTAGCCACCGTGCTTCTACACCTGCATTGCTTGCTGTTTGGGGTTTTAGGCTGGGTTTCTGTACAGCACTAAGATATCAGCTGATGTACGAAGGGCTATATAAATAAATTTGATTTGATTATGTTTTTTTACAGCGCTGGCAGAAATGGAAACAGTGCTTATGTCTGTGGCTAAAGACAGGAAAGGACAAAYGAGCCAGACAGCGTTTGTGGACYCTCTTCTCCAGTCCAACCTCACAGATAGACAGGTGATGCACAGATTCCTTAATTATAAGGAGAATGGACTCATAGGGGCAGAGCATAGAGCCTCTTGTTGCTGTTACTCACGTGTAGAGGAAAATAAAACTTTCTTCCTACTTTTGTTTGAATTAATTCTTGTTTTCATTGATTCTCTTTTGTAGGTGATGGAGGACAGCATGGTATTCACACTGGCAGGTTGTGTCATCACAGCTAATTGTGAGTACTAGTAATAAATAGATTATGCCTATCTACGTTAGAACTTGCAGCTTTTATGSTGTATCCAATCGTCATTTTTTTCTGAACAAATAAAATCATACATTTGGTTAGTATTCTGTCAGAAAATCTTTCTCACAAACTGTTGATGTTTCTCTTTGTGGTTGTAATATTTTCCCAGTGTGCATCTGGGCAGTACACTTCCTGTCCACGTCAGAGGAAGTTCAGGAGAAGCTGCATCAGGAGCTGGAGGATGTTCTGGGCTCTGAGCCTGTCTCTCTGGATAAGATCCCACAGCTCAGGTGACCTCTGACTCTGTCTGACAGCCAAATAACATCAACGATGTGATGCAGTGTAATAGAGGTGTTTCAGATCCACTCTTGCATGATGAGTACCTTATATGAGACCTGAAGACTGGTGTGAGCTTCCTGAGCTGATGCCTAAGCTAACAGGGGCTAACAGCCTTGTGGTCCACATGACACCCGGGTTCAAAKCCTGGTCGATCACACCAGAAGGGGCAGGTATCCTCATGGTATCCTCATGGTGGCATGTCTTCAAGGTATATTTATAGATACATGTTATCATGCCTATCAAATGCATCTTCTATACTATAGGTACTTCCAGCAGGTTTTGAACGAGACTGTGCGGACAGCCAAACTGACGCCCATTGCAGCCCAGCTCCAGGAAAATGAAGGCAAAGTCGATCAGCACATTATTCCTAAAGAGGTATCTTATTCTCCTCTTCCCTACTTAGTCCCTTTATTATCCACATCTCACTGTCACAGTCAGCAAGTGCTTGTGGATGTAAAATGAACAGAAGTTTAAAGTGAATAATGAAAACACTTTATTCCTATGTTTCTTTTAGACACTGGTGATCTATGCCCTTGGGGTAGTCCTACAGGATGCAGACACCTGGAGCCGTCCCTACAAGTCTGTTCATATGCATTTTTGCCAACTAAAGAGGCAATTTTTGCTGGATATTTTTGGTACCGATTTTGATTTCTTGCACTTTGTCCATCCAGGTTTGACCCAGATCGATTCACAGAAGATTCAGCCAGGAAAAGCTTCTCTCTGCTTGGATTCTCAGGGAGTCAGGCCTGTCCTGAGCTGAGGTAACGGGGATGGGAAAGGATAGTGGCGTGCACTTGAGATTAACCAAGGGGCTAGGGCATTTTCTAGTTGTAATTACACAGGAGCAACTTCTTATACAGTTTTACCATATTTCTTCTACAGTATCAAATGAAAGGAAATGGAGAGGATGTGGGCTTGTAACTAACTTTTTATACCACCATTTTGCCACCTTTCAGGTTTGCATACACAGTGGCCACTGTCGTCCTCAGCACTGTAGTGCGCCAACTGAAGCTGCATCAGGTAAAGGGACAGGTGGTAGAGGCCAGATCTGAGCTGGTGTCAACGCCTAAAGATGACACATGGATCACTGTGAGCAGAAGAAGCTAAACTAACAGTGGACATTTGTCTCAAACTCCATCTGTGGAAGAGGAACTGTGTTATTTGGGAAGGTGCTTGTCAGTTAGCCTAGATTCTAGACCGAGTGGAACTGTTAAAATAACTTTAAACATGATGGCGCGCTTTGTAGGGCTATTTGTCAGTCAGCTCTTGAACATGGTTTTGATTAGCTCAAGTCATTGCCAATGGCGACTCGTCATTTGAGCTAACACCTGAAGTAGCTTTTTGTTCCGCCTATTTCGATATGAGGATCAGTACCTATCTTTTCAAGTTACATGATCATTGATGTATTGTCTTAAACCTTGCCTTAAACCAACATTCCAGCTGAACTGCCTTCCAAAACACGTGGTCCCCACTCCCCCAGATATATGGCATTTTTGACAGTTCATTTTTAAAATAAAGTTTACACTACTCTTGTGTTAGGATAGGAATATAATATTTTGCACATTTGTTGCAGCCCCACTGTTGTGAGCATATCTTGCCACCTTCAAGACATCTMTGCCATTATTATCAACAAGTGCTCACTCTGTATCTGCAGGGTCTCTGGTTCAATCCCCAGCCCTGTTTCCCCTGTATCGCTACATTAGCATTGGTTGTTTAAAATAAAAATAATATTATTAACAGCCTTTTTCCAGGTGGTATTATTTCCTTTCAAAACAGAATCTTGAGGTTTTCTCATAATTTACACCAGTCACAATGTAAATTGACAAGGAATTGAAAGAGCAAAGATCTAGATATCATATCCACTTAAATTTGTCACAGATTGTCATACACTCCGTCATACTTGGGATGCCCAACGCCACRTCTGCATGAGCGTTGGAGAGGCTGGGATCTGGRATGCATTGATTGCTAAAGATGTGAAAATGGCGGAGTTACAAATGCTTTTGGAAGAGGAGATTCCAGCTGGACGTAGTGCTTTATTAGATAGTTTTACCAATTTGGAAAGAGTTGCCGAGTATTGCGAAAGCAACTATGTTCAGGTAATGATAATTTTATAACATGATCAATTATATATTCTACGAGTATCATCTTTAACGGTATGCGAGGTGATGGCTACGAGCTTTGCCGATGAGGTGCAGCGACTCAACTGCAAGGGTGCTCCTGTTAGCGCGACCAAGCTAGGCTATAGATAACTAGCTAACCTTAGTTAGCTACTTCATGCGGAACGTAGCTAGCTAGCTATGGTTTTCCTAATTTGAAAACATTGGTTGCCGTTCTCCAACCATCATACATGTGTCGTCATTTCTCAAACGTTTATGTAGTTGTTAGTATTTTTACTAACTTGACTTCGTTAACTATTTACATCCAACCAAATAATGCTTGCTAGTTAGCTAGCTAACTAGTTGTGCTAACTAGCTGAGTTAGCACGAATTATCTGGGCACAGCTGGTTTCATGATTGACAGTGTCGTGATGGGGTACACAAGGTATTCAGCTAAGGTAAATAAGTAAGGCATTTCATTGGATTTCAAATGATGGGACACGTTCTGATACCAGAAGAAAACCAAATAAGCCACAAGTAAACGAATTATGACTATAGCAAACGAGCTAGCTAATTCCAACTAGCCACGGTTTCTAGTTAGCTGCACTGCTAGCTGCCATTGCTGTCAAATTCTCCAGTGGCACGGGTTTGAAATTCCCAACTCATGTCAACATTAGCTAGCTGTTAACATTGGTCGTGAAGAAATTATATATACCATGTGTGGCACTTGTAAGCGTTCTTCTCCTGCCAATATTTAACGTTAGTTAGCTAATGTTAATGTTACAGCCTTATGTGTGCCAAAGCAAGTCACTGCAGATTGGATAGGAAGATTGGACAGGACACCCTGTATCATCAATGCCGAACTTATTGTWCTACTGACTGTAGAGTGGGAAAATAAATCTGTGTTTCATAGACTACTGGTGGATCTGGCAGTGGCAGAACAAGCTAAATTGTTCATAACGTTAGTCATGCCATAAAGTACGTTTTTCCTAATATAAAGTGAGGTTCTGACACCGAGTGTGAAACGTTTGTCAATTGTGCCACTGCCCTGGAACTAGAGGTCTTCACGGGTCCAAAAAGTTGGACGGGTTCCGAAATGGATCTGGGCTTTCTGGCCCGATATGCATAAATTCGTTTTTAAATATAGAGACCCGTTCTGAACGGACCCGAGGACAACTAGACCCATTCCATATAGACCCGGTCGAATCCAGGCCGATCCGAGTGATGGAGCTGATAAAGCCAAGAGGTGGGAGAGAGGTGCTGCTATAGCAGGTGGGGGAGGGGCCATACTTTGAGCAAGTGACATGGGGAGGAGGGAGAGATGAGACAGCAACCATCCAAGCCGACTCGCCCTATAGTATACTAATAGCTGCCATAGCTAGGTTATTTATCATCAAATATGATTATGTAGTACCTGTCTAGGACTGCATCAAACCGGGAGAAGCTAGCTAGGCTAAAAGAGGCTGCAGTGCATGCACTTTCTCATCCTACAGTTACAAATAACTCTATTCAGAATATTAAGTAGCAAGTTGGCTCTTGGTTGTTGTAACTTATCCTTCTTCTTTAACTTTTAATTCTGTCAAATCTAATCTTATTGGCCGCGTACACATACACTCAGTTGCCAGTTTATTAGGTACTCATCTAGTACTGGATTGGACCCCCCTTTGCCTCCAGAACAGCTGGAGTTCTTCGGAGGAATGTACATGTTGCTCAGTTGGTATCAAGGGTTTTCCACTCCTCAATTATCCAGTGTTGGTGATCGTGTGCCCACTGGAGCCTCTTCTTCTTGTTTTTAGCTGATAGGAGTGGAACCCAGTTTAGTCGTCTGCTGCAATAGTCCGTCCGTGACAAGGACCAACGAGTTGTTCATTCCGAGATGCCTTTCTGCACACCACTGTTGTACAGCGCCGTTATTTGCCTGATTGTGGACCGCCTGTTAGCTTGCACGATTGTTGCCTCTCAACCTCTCATCAACCAGCTGTTATCGCCCACAGGACTGCCGCTGACTGTATGTTTTTTGTTTGTCGTACCCTTCTCGGTACGCGAAAAGCCCAGGAGGCCAGACGTTTCTGAGATGCTTCAAAAGGCGTGTCTGGCACCGACAATTAGTCGACGCTCAGTTGCTTAGGTCACTTGTTTTACCCATTCTAAAGTTCAACCGAACAGTAACTGAATGCCTCGATTGTCTGTGCCTGCATTATATAGCAAGCCATGGCCACGTGACTCACTCTCTGTAGCGGCAAACCATTTTCGTGAACAAGGTGGTTTACCTAATAAACTGGCCACTGTGTATTTTGCAGATGTTATCGCAGGACAGCGAAATGCTTATGTTTCTAGCTCCAACAGTGCAGTTTACCTAACAACACAAAATGGTACACACACATCCCCCAAATTTTAATTAAGAAATATCAGAATGAGCAATGTCAGAGTCCGGTGTATATGTATATAAATCATATGTGTAATMGTGTTAATGGACAGTATATGAATAGGAAAGGTGTGTACAGCAGTAGTTATATAGGATGAACCTTGAGTAGAATACACTATATACATATGAAGTGGGTAAAACGGTATGTAAATATTATTAAAGTGACCAGTGTTCAAATGTCCTGGCACTGAATGCGCAATGACATTATTGGGTTTAGTTAATAATTAACATGACTAAAGATGTCTTGACCTGTGATCTTGCTTCTGCCCAGCTGTGATCATGACTGTCATTCTCACACACACGACTCAAGCACGGACTCCATACTGGTATTTATTAAAACAAATATTTTCAGGAGCTTACGGCACCTGGTATTTCCAGGCGGTCTCCCGCCCCAGTACTAACCAGACGCGAGGTGGTTTGGCCACAAGCATATTTTTTTAAACCACATTTCTCCCTGAATTAGGTCCCTTGGCTCATCTCTGCAACTCCTCAATGGACTTGGGAAAGGCGAAGGTCAAGTCATGCGTCCTCCGGCCGCCTACTTATCACACTGCTCGCTTAACCCTGTTGTCAGACACACAAATGTGTCAAGAGGAAACACCGTTCAACTGGAGTCGCTAGAGCGCGATTAGCCAAGGAAAGCCCCACCGGCCAAAACCTCCGCTACCCCGGAAAACGCTGGGCCAATTGTGCGCCCTCTTATGTGGCTCCCAGTCACAGCCGGTTGTGATATGCCTCAGAACTCCGGTGCAGTGCTTTTGACCGCTGCACCATCCAGGACTCAAGATATTTAATTAGGCTAATCTGAGATTGTTCAATGAAAGTCTGCTGGTTCCCCAATAGGCCTATCCTATATAGTTAGTCACAGAATGGATCACTGTTCTTCTGTTTTAGATTAGTCACATGCACAGGGTCACAGAAGTAATTACAGGGTACAGTGAAATTCTTAAGCTCCGAGCACTAACTGTGCAGGTCAAAAAGAGAGGAGAATGAAACAATAATAACAATACAAATATGATTATACATATTTACAACTGTAGTAATGATAAATGTCCATTGGGGGGTGGGGGCAGGGTAAATGTCCGTTGTGGGGGGGCCGACAGTAGGATGTCGATGGTGCTCCTGTAGAACACTGAGGGTCCTCTGGGACAGGCTGGATTTCTTCAGCTTCCTGAGGTAGAAGAGTCGCTGTCGTACCTTTTTCACCACGGTGTCCGTGTAGTTTGACCATTTCAGTTCCTCTGAGATGTGTACGCAGAGGAAATTGAAGTTTTTGACCGTCTCCATTGATGAGGACAGCCTGGTTCCTCCTGAAGTCCACAATCGGCTCCTTTGTTTTGCTGACGTTGAGGGAGAGGTTGTTTACCTGGCACCACGCCGTCCGAATGCCTGCCTGCCTRTCTGTAGGCCGTCTCGTCGTTGTTAGTAATCAGGCCTACTACCTTTGTGTAGTCAGCCAACTTGGAGTTGGAACTGTGTGAAGCCATGCAGTTAGGAAGAGGTTCGATTGAAGTGCTCTGGTCTACCTGATGTAGGCCTATTTGTCAATATTTTTTTGCTGAAGTTTGTGTTGTATGAGTTAAACCTATTTTCGTAAGAGTTAATTGCAGGTTGGCTATGAATAAATGATCTGAAGAATGCTGTGTTGATCTTGAGACTGCTACAAGTGTGAGAGGTTGTGCGCTCTTGTCATCCCAGTTTACTACAGCTGCACCTTTCTTTGATTACTGACAACCTGTTTGTCTTCATGCTTGAAAATGGATGTAATTCCTTAGTGGTGCTCTTGACTCCCTGTAAGGCATGTGGAATTCGTGACTGAGGCTGCCTAGTTTTCCCTGTTGTTAAAGTGCATCTGAAGGCAATAAACATATTCTCTGATAGAAAACAGCCTATGTGGCATCGATATTAGTCAGACACATTCATTCTAGTGTCAACATTGACTACAAAGTGGAAATAGGATCATTTTGTTCATGAAGTCAGTTTTGTCCAAAAGGAGTTTTGTAAGTGAGTTTGTCATGACTTGAGGGTTGGGTTTTGATTTCGACAATGCTCACTTGCCCTCTGACACGGGATACACAGCTGCTGTGATTGCGGTCTATCCAATCCTACCGCAGACAGTGAGACAGACCTCCCCATCAGTGCAAAGGATGTGACTTCTGTGCAAAGGTTGCACTTTTTTTCTCTTTTTTTTACTTGAGAAATACTGCACCAAACACCTTAACTAGATGTAAAACCTCAGCAAAAATATAAATTAATTACCTATTTCTTGAGTTCTTAGAATCATTGACTATTTTGAAGAAGTAATACTGGCTTTGTTCCTATGGTGTTTCATTGGGGACAAACATCAGTAACTGCCACATCGAACCACACCCCCAAGACTGAAAACTAGTTTTTTCTTAATGAGCAGCAGAGATACGCATGCCAGAATCCCTGCATTCAGTCGGTCTTTAACACACCGTCCATGGAATTCAGGGCAGAAGGGGAGGGTAGAGGGTTGTCCTTTGAGAAAAGTAATGTCGTTCAGTACATACTGTCAACAAGGGAAGTCGTGGTCAGAAAAGCAAGGAAAGGTTAATCTCCAGGAAACTCTGTTTCCCTCTGAAAACATATGGGCTTGCCTTGTCATCCTTCAGTCCCTGCAAGATCCTATTTATATGATATCGATGCTCTCCTTTTTATGCTGCCTGGCTTTATTGTTTTGTTATTGCCTTTACTCTCGATTCTCTGTTACTGATGTCTATCTGTTCATCCTCTCTCTCTCCCTCCTCAGTCACCAGATAAGCACAGAGCGTTGGAGGAGACTAAGAACTACACCACCCAGTCCCTGGCCAGCGTAGCTTACCTGATCAACACCTTGGCCAACAATGTCCTGCAGATGCTTGACATTCAAGCCTCCCAGCTCCGCCGCATGGAGTCCTCCATCAACCACATCTCACAGGTACGCGGCTGCCGGGATGTGGAACACTCTGTCTACACACACATTGGATGCACGCGTTGCGAAATACACTCACTCACACACACAAACACGCATCCATATAGCCTAAAAATTACTTTATAGGCTTAGTTCAAAAAGCTGTTTTGTTCAAGTCTATTTCTTGTATTTCTGCCCCTTGTGCGGCCCCAGACAGTGGACATCCACAAAGAGAAAGTGGCCAGGCGGGAGATTGGCATCCTGACCACCAATAAGAACACCTCTCGCACACATAAGATCATTGCTCCGGCCAATCCAGAGAGGCCGGTGCGCTACATCCGCAAGCCAATTGACTACAGCCTGCTGGATGACATGGGCCATGGAGTCAAGGTAGGGAGCAGTGGGGCATTGACGTTTACCGACTGGATTCCTGATGATAGTAGTACATTTACATTTTTGTACTGGAGTGAGTTTTCGTCAAACTTTTGTAGCACTAAGATCATGGACAAACACTGATCTTAGTGCGACAACTGTTTTGGGGAACTCCCCCCTGTTTGGTACAAAGACAGTAGTAGGCCCTTGGGAAAAGCACGAGGGCGTGGTGGTAACGGTGTGAGTCACTTTGACTAGGACAGTGTGTGACTTGTTCGCTGCTTCCCTAACAACATCTGTGGACTGTAGGCCTATAACATTGCTACATGTGTTTCTTTGCATTTTCTCACTATTAGTCACTAATCCTCCTTTCTCTTTCTCTCTCTTTGCATCACTTATTTGCCTTTTTAAAATGAACCTAGTGGTTGCTAAGGTTTAAGGTAAGGATTTCTAACGAAATGTAAACCCTAAAAACAACGTTGTTATGCGTGTAAGACCAGAGTGTGTTTTGTCTGATCCCAGGTTATGTTGTGTTGCTCTGTTGACTAGTACTTCCCTGTTGTTGTTTTTGTATCCTCTCTCACCGTGTCCTACAGGCCAGTGCTCAGAACATGAAGGCCGGAGCCGCAGGTCTCCCTCGCACCAACCCACCCACACAGAAGCCGCCCAGCCCACCCATGTCAGGGAAGGGAACCATTGGGTATGTAAACGTGGCAGGTGCCACAACTCCTGTCCATGCTGCTCATGTCCTTGAGAAAAACATGCTTTCAGTCTCAGCCAACCACGATCAGACATCTAAAACATGTTTGTCAATGGACAAGYTCTGATCATGCAGGCACCAGGTGTCCCTTTGTGCTACAGATTGCTTTAGTGTCCCTCTGCTCCTCCTAAGCACCATATGGTGGGCTAGGGACCAGGCTACCCCCGCAACACCCAGCAGCGACCTTCAGTGACATTTAAGGGTCCGTAGCAGACCTCTCTGTGAAAAGGTCAAAGCTAGCCTGTGGCACATGATATGCTGTTTGATGATATAATGAATGTGCATACCTAATTTCTTCAGGTGTGTGGTCGTTCCAGTGAATTGATATCTTCAAATCTGTTTATTGATGTTATGGGCTACTGTTATTGTTGCTCTGTCCTGTTATGTGTCCCTGTCCAGTTTGTATCCCCCTCTACAGACCTGTCCATAACAGTAATGTATGTAATGGTTTATAAC